>NC_072461.1:4162997-4464247 GCF_027596085.1 Anoplopoma fimbria
AATGAATAAATAAATAAATTAAAAAAATTAAAAATTAAATTTTAAAAAAAAAAAATCTACCCGGCATGCAATGCGCGGTGATCGCCGGAACCTATTTCCCGGTCACCGGGATTCTACCGGGACGCCTCCTCTAGCTCCCAGACGGCTCAACCTCCTCTAGCTATGCTAGCTATAGGAGGTTGAGCCGGCTCGATCCACCGGTACCGGTACCGTGAAAAACACCGGTAATCCGGCACACCGGTATACAGGAGGATGAGCCGTCCAGATCAACATCCGTGAAAACATCATGACGTGACGTCACTGCACCGCGACTGTGACAAACGCGAAACATTAAATAAAGATAATAAAACATTAAATGAAGAGAATGAAACATTAAATAAAGAGAATAAAACATTAAATGAAGATAATATAACATTTAACAATGGCCAAGCTGTCATCCCTGATGAACAATACCTCCCACCCCATGCAGGACACCCTGGCAGCTCTGTGCAGCTCCTTCAGCCACCGGCTGCTTCACCCCGGTGTGTGAAGGAGAGGTACCGCAGGTCCTTCCTTCCTGCTGCTGTCAGGCTGCACAACCAACTCTGCTCCCAGCAGACCACATGACCACAGGACAATAATAACATAATAACATGACAATAGAAACCTGTGCAATACATTGCACTGTGCAATAATGGTTAAAAAAGTTAAAAGTAGTTGAAATAGTTGTTGTTTTTCTCTGTCTGTAAATATAGTATTTCAGTTATTGTTGTTTTTTCTACTGTTTTTTTATTGCTTATTTATAATACTTGTTTTATTTTATTTTTATTTTTCATTTTTTATTTTATTTATTTTAAAAATAAGAACTTGAAAATGTAAATATATACATATATATATATATATATATAAATATATTGTGTTTTATATGTATGAACAAATGTCTCAATAAAGTTATTGAATTTAAAAATGAATAAATAAATAAATTAAAAAAATTAAAAATTAATTTTTATAAAAAAAAAATCTACCCGGCATGCAATGCGCGGTGATCGCCGGAACCTATTTCCCGGTCACCGGGATTCTACCGGGACGCCTCCTCTAGCTCCCAGACGGCTCAACCTCCTCTAGCTATGCTAGCTATAGGAGGTTGAGCCGGCTGATCCACCGGTACCGGTACCGTGAAAAACACCGGTAATCCGGCACACCGGTATACAGGAGGATGAGCCGTCCAGATCAACATCCGTGAAAACATCATGACGTGACGTCACTGCACCGCGACTGTGACAAACGCGAAACATTAAATAAAGATAATAAAACATTAAATGAAGAGAATGAAACATTAAATAAAGAGAATAAAACATTAAATGAAGATAATATAACATTTAACAATGGCCAAGCTGTCATCCCTGATGAACAATACCTCCCACCCCATGCAGGACACCCTGGCAGCTCTGTGCAGCTCCTTCAGCCACCGGCTGCTTCACCCCGGTGTGTGAAGGAGAGGTACCGCAGGTCCTTCCTTCCTGCTGCTGTCAGGCTGCACAACCAACTCTGCTCCCAGCAGACCACATGACCACAGGACAATAATAACATAATAACATGACAATAGAAACCTGTGCAATACATTGCACTGTGCAATAATGGTTAAAAAAGTTAAAAGTAGTTGAAATAGTTGTTGTTTTTTCTCTGTCTGTAAATATAGTATTTCAGTTATTGTTGTTTTTTCTACTGTTTTTTTATTGCTTATTTATAATACTTGTTTTATTTTATTTTTATTTTTCATTTTTTATTTTATTTATTTTAAAAATAAGAACTTGAAAATGTAAATATATACATATATATATATATATATATATAAATATATTGTGTTTTATATGTATGAACAAATGTCTCAATAAAGTTATTGAATTTAAAAATGAATAAATAAATAAATTAAAAAAATTAAAAATTAATTTTATTTTTTTTAAAATCTACCCGGCATGCAATGCGCGGTGATCGCCGGAACCTATTTCCCGGTCACCGGGGGTCAATTTCCATTTTTGCCGGTTTCGGTGTACGAGTTTAAACCAGATCATGTTATCTAAACCTTCTGATCTGGCATTTGTCATTATGACAAGTTCTGGCAGATTAAAGAATGCCTACATCAGCAAAATGTGCCGGCATGGTGCTCAATCCAGTTTGTATGGCATAGTAATAAGCAATATGACAACGTGATAAACATAATGCAATGTTTGTTTATATACAAACTAAAGGAGACACTATTGTCTGACCGGCCAAGCACAATTTAGTGCAAAGTTGAAGCAAGAAGGTGAAGGAGATCAAATTTCAGTAAAGGGGAAGAGGTGCACATTTGTTTACTAGAAAGTTCATGTGTTGAATTTGGGTGATGAGACAAGACATGCCAGAGTTAGTCTCCAAAAAACTAAAGAAAACTGTGTATGATCTGTCAGTTCTCCTGCTGATTGTGGTGGAAAGGTATATATGTTTAAAAATTATAAATAAAGTATTTGAAAACAAACTTTTTAACTAAGAGGTGAGACCATCATACCATATTGTTCTAATACTTTTCTAGTATATACATTTATAACCGTGAGTATCAAGCAGTGTGATTTTTTTTTTTTATTATAGCTGGTGATCTTAATCAAACAAACCTCAGATCTGTTTTACCTGAATTCCACCACAATGTCCTCATCCTCACCAGAGGAAACAATACCTTGGACCAAGTTTCACAAATATTCCTGAAAGCTACAAAGCCCTCCACAACCGGTTAACTAGAACATTTTGCCTACAGAACCAACAGATCTACGGAGGATGCCGTCGTCACTCACCTGCACTTTGCCCTCACACATCTTGAAAACAACAACACCTACATCTGAATGTTGTTTGTTGATTTCAGCTCAAGATTTAACACAATCTCCCCCATGAAACTGATGGTAAACTTAACACTATGTGCTTGAGTGCCACTCTCTGCAACTGGTTATTAGACTTCCACACAAACAGACCCCAGGCAGTTCAGATTGGCAGCCACAGCTCCTCCCCTCTAGTGTTGAACACCAGAACATCCCAGGGCTGTGTGCCCACTCCTGTTCACACTGTAACTACCGCAACCCCCGACATGAAGATAATTTTGCTGTGAAGTTTGCACATGACACTACAGTCAAAAGACGGATAACAACAGTGAGACTTCATATAGTGAGGAATTCAACAATCTTGCAGAGTGGGACTGAGAGAACAAACTGCTGCTAATCTGCGGCAAAACCAAGGAGCGGATTGTTGTTGTTTTTTTTTGTGTGATTTATTTTTATATTAAAAAAATATATACTAATTTTATAATTTATGTCATCTTTCTGTTGCACAGATTTGGAACTTGGCAACCAACCGCCTCACATTTCTGAACTCCTATAAGATGAAGATGTCAGTGATAATGGGCGTCATACACATGAGCTTCGGGGTCATCCTCAGCACTTATAATCATTTGTAAGTACTCACTTGTATATGATCTTGTTATTCCCCTAGTGTTGTTTCTAATAGCCTGCTTTATTTTTGTGAACAAAAACAGGCACTTTAGGAAGAAGCACAACCTGTACTTGGTGTTTCTCCCTGAGCTTCTGTTCCTGCTGTCTCTGTTCGGCTACCTGGTGTTCATGATATTCTACAAGTGGCTGGTCTTCACTGCAAAGGACTCCAGAGAGGCTCCAAGCATCCTCATCCACTTCATAAACATGTTCATCATGCAGGGTGACACAGTGCAGCCCCTCTACCCAGGGCAGGTGAGAAGCTAATATAAAGGATGTGACTCAGTGGATAGAGTGGGTCAGCCTTTAATCAAAGGTTGTTGGTTTGATCCCTGGCTCCCACTGTCTGCATGTAGAAGTTTCTCTGAGTAAGACACTGAATGCAGAGGTCAAGTTTCATGTATGTATGTATGTATGTATGTATGTATGTATGTATGTATGTATGTATGCATTTATGTGACACAATAAACTTCTGTCCCTCTTCGTACTAAATAGATTAGGTTTAATCCATAATTACACTTCAGATGTTACTGAGACGGATCATAACCATTTCATGCAATGTTCTCACGATTCTTCCAGACTGGCCTGCAGGTATTTCTGGTGGTCATTGCGGTTCTCTCCGTGCCTGTGTTACTCCTGGGGAAACCCGTCTACCTTTATTGGCTTAAACATGGAAGCCACCGCATAGGAATGTACAGGGTGAGGATTTGCAATGAAATGTTTGCATACTGTGTGAAATATGTTTACCAATATTTGTTGCCTCAAATCAGACAGAATTGTTGACTCGTTACACTCTCTTTAGGATTCAAAGTTCTGGACCCAGGCATATATTTATTCTCTGACTGTAAAATATACAAATGCGAGTTGTTTCTCTGTGTGTTCTCAGGGATATGAGCGTGTGCGGCGTAACAGTGAAGAGGAGCTTTACCTGATGAGGGCTCATGACATGGAGGAGGGCAGCAGTCACAGCGATCTCTCCACTAGTGGAGAGCGTCAGGCAGAGGAGGTCAGCACAGCAAAACAACTGGATAGTTACCCACTATCACTAAACTTCCAGCAGCCATTGTTATATTTTAATGGTTTCCAAATGTGATTCTGAGTTTTGTTTTGTTGTTTGGACAGTTTGACTTTGCAGATGAGTTGCTGCATCAGGCCATCCACACTATAGAGTATTGCCTTGGTTGCGTCTCCAACACAGCCTCCTACCTGCGGCTCTGGGCTCTGAGCCTAGCACATGCCCGTGAGTATGATGGTTTACAGTACAACAAACAAGTAGTTTGTCGCTCCTTGATTTAGCAGAGAGGGAAGATGTTGTTAGCATGGACACTGCTCACACTGGGGCGGGTGCCATTTGTGTATGTCTATTCCTATGCCTGTAGATCCAGAAAATAGGTTGAATCTAGTCAGATTACTGGCATTATTTTGAATATATATACAGTGGGTACGGAAAGTATTCAGACCCCTTTAAATTTTTCACCCTTTGTTTCATTGCAGCCATTTGCTAAAATCGAAAAAGTTCATGATGCAACAAGTTTCTCACACCTGGATTTGGGGATCCTCTGCCATTCTTCCTTGCAGATCCTCTCCAGTTCTGTCAGGTTGGATGGTGAACGTTGGTGGACAGCCATTTTCAGGTCTCTCCAGAGATGCTCAATTGGGTTTAGGTCAGGGCTCTGGCTGGGCCAGTCAAGAATGGTCACAGACTTGTTCCGAAGCCACTCCTTTGTTATTTTAGCTGTGTGCTTCGGGTCATTGTCTTGTTGGAAGGTGAACCTTCGGCCCAGTCTGAGGTCCTGAGCACTCTGGAGGAGGTTTTCTTCCAGGATATCTCTGTACTTGGCCGCATTCATCTTTCCTTCAATTGCAACCAGTCGTCCTGTCCCTGCAGCTGAAAAACACCCCCATAGCATGATGCTGCCACCACCATGTTTCACTGTTGGGATTGTATTGGGCAGGTGATGAGCAGTGCCTGGTTTTCTCCACACATACCGCTTAGAATTAACGCCAAAAAGTTCAATCTTGGTCTCATCAGACCAGAGAATCTTATTTCTCATAGTTTGGGAGTCCTCCATGTGTTTTTTGGCAAACTCTATGCGGGCTTTCATATGTCTTGCACTGAGGAGAGGCTTCCGTCGGGCCACTCTGCCATAAAGCCCCGACTGGTGGAGGGCTGCAGTGATAGTTGACTTTGTGGAACTTTCTCCCATCTCCCTACTGCATCTCTGGAGCTCAGCCACAGTGATCTTTGGGTTCTTCTTTACCTCTCTCACCAAGGCTCTTCTCCCACGATTGCTCAGTTTGGCTGGACGGCCAGGTCTAGGAAGAGTTCTGGTCATCCCATACTTCTTCCATTTAAGGATTATGGAGGCCACTGTGCTCTTAGGAACCTTGAGTGCTGCAGAAATTCTTTTGTAACCTTGGCCAGATCTGTGCCTTGCCACAATTCTGTCTCTGAGCTCCTTGGGCAGTTCCTTCGACCTCATGATTCTCATTTGTTCTGACATGCACTGTGAGCTGTAAGGTCTTATATAGACAGGTGTGTGCCTTTCCTAATCAAGTCCAATCAGTTTAATTAAACACAGCTGGACTCCAATGAAGGAGTAGAACCATCTCATGGCAGGAATCAGCTCAAGAAATGGACAGCATGTGAGTTAAATATGAGTGTCACAGCAAAGGGTTTGAATACTTATGACCATGTGATATTTCAGTTTTTCTTTTTTAATAAATTTGCAAAAATATCTACATTTCTGTTTTTTTCTGTCAAGATGGGTTGCTGAGTGTACATTAATGCGAAAAAAAATGAACTTTTTCGATTTTAGCAAATGGCTGCAATGAAACAAAGAGTGAAAAATTTAAAGGGGTCTGAATACTTTCCGTACCCACTGTATATATACTTGGGATCCTTTTCAAACATAACTCTGACATGTAACATTGTACAAAACAACAGAACCATCCATAAGATATACTTTACAATTGTGGGGTATAATGTTGGGAACCCAAGAACATGCCGTGACAAAGTAAGTGCAATTTGGTCACAGGACTAGTTACATTTTAAAAACTTAAAATAAACATGCAACCATCTCTATTCAGCAGTGGGGGCTTCAGGACTAAGTCGAGCACATCGTCCGAACTGTTCTTTAACGCTGCATGCAGCATTACAAGGGGACCAGACAATTACCCCTCTTTCATCGGACATGTGTTCTGAACAGCCACGCACAGGCCCTGGACAAGTTCCCTAAATGATTGGTGCACATGCTCTTTTCTGTGCTTCACAGAGCTGTCGGAGGTGCTGTGGGCCATGGTAATGCGAGTAGGACTACGAATGGACACCAGTCTCGGGGTTTTATTCCTGGTGCCTGTGTTTGGCCTGTTTGCCGTTCTTACCGTTTCCATCCTCCTGGTAATGGAGGGTCTGTCTGCATTCCTTCATGCTCTCCGCCTGCACTGGTAAGATATAAAACCATGTCTTTGATGGGGCAAGAAAGATGGGGCAAATCTATCTGAGTGTTTTTATATTCACAGCAGCTGCTTGTCTCTTCCTCAGGGTGGAGTTTCAGAACAAATTCTACAGTGGGACTGGAGTGAAGTTTTGCCCCTTTTCCTTCTCTCTCTTACCCTCCAGCTTTGAGCAAGATGGGTTACTGTGAAGGGACTGCCTGATAATAGTGTTGGGTGGTAAACTGAGCCAAAAAGCCCATGCTTATAAAGACACATTCTAGAGAAGTCATGAGGAGATTAGGAATCTTGTCATCTTTTGATCCTTTGTTATGTTAAGAAATTCTGTAGTTCGCTTCACAAACTTGGACTGGACTGAAACACACTGCTTTCCCAACTGTTTAAAAAATGCAGACATTAGGGTGTGCTGTTGAGAAATGTTTTCTTATTGCAAATGTATATAACAAAGGGTATTTTGTACCAGCATCAGTTTGCACGCATTCACATTTTCACTGCAGGTAAAATGTGAGGTTCAAATTTAAAATGTAACACATATCCCAAAAACCTTCAATTTTCGAATGAGGCATTATGGGTAACAGTTGTTGATGTCGATTGTATGGAAAACCACATCAACCAAACTTGAAATAATTAAGTAAAAAAAAAAAACATGAAATAAGTTAAGAGTAATAAGCAAATGGTGTCCCCAAGATATGGCGACACAGCCAACATTTGTTAGGATAAATCTGGTTTTGGTCTTTTCATGGAATTTGTTCTTTATTATTATTATTGTATTTCCTGGCAGATCTGGTTGTCATAATGAATAATGGGCCACCTTTCAGTTGCATAGCTTTTGCTCCACTTTTTGTTGCACTGAGTGCCTTACAGAAGTACAACCAAATGACAACATACTGTGCCGTTTTTCAGTTTCCCCTTTGTTTCCCTGTGTGGTACCAAAACAGTGCAGAGGATCTTGACTTGTTAGTATTGAAAAGTGCTCTGGCAGGTTCGTGATGAGATGTATATACTTTTACAGAAATGTTTTTTAATTTATTATATTTTAAAATGTTGTATCAGAATTAAAAATGAATGTTAATGGGGATAAGATTTTTACTTTTATGCATTCACAGTGTTGCCTATGCATCTGTTGCTTACTGACCAATTTTACATTCCACTCATTTGTAGACTCACCTATGCTGGCGACAGCCCGTAGTTTGAAAGATTCTTTATTCATTTTTAACACTGGGGCCAGGCTGTATTTAATCACATTAGGAGATCATTGAATTATGTACTAATAACAGCCATTAGTAGTATTTGCTAATTATATTACGTTTTTAGTATTGTATGGAATTGGTATTTGAAATTTTGCCAAGGGAAAGAGATGTAATTGTTGTCATCATTGCAAAATTAATTGGAAACACATTTTGCTAAAGTAAGATACTGCCACACATTTTTGAAAGTCATGATCTTGTGTGTCAAGTTTTAACAGTGGAAAAATAATGTGTTAAATCAAGTGTCAGTCAATGCTTTATCAGCAATTAGTTGCCTGTGTAGTTAACATTAAATGTTATATGGGTTGGTTGAAGGGGTATTGCTTGCCATTCATTTTAATATTAAGAATCTTTTTTCATTGACAAGCACTCCATGTTCTAATTCTTTTGAGAAAATCATCCTCATGTCAATAATAAATTGTATTTCTTTGAGGTTTTTTTTCTTTTTCCTGAAAGCCTATAACTGCATTCCTTATTGTTTCTGGGTTTAGAAAAGTTTCATGGAGCAACACCAAAACAATTGTCCCTCTTCACGTAGCTACATTTTATGTTTGCGGGCTTACAGCCCAGAATGTGAAATAGCCTTACCTTTTGTTTTTAATAGCACTTACAGAAGAGTAAAAACCTCTTATTTTGTTAAATGAGCTATGTGTTAATTTGCAAAACCTCATTGATAACACAACAAAACTGTGTTATCAATGAGGTTAGTTTCATCTATTGTTTATGTGCGTGACATCATTCAGTTTGTAGTTCTGTTTTGCTACGTTACAGAAAAAAATACACACACACAAAACTATAGGAACACACGTTTCTATTTTTTATTTATTTATTCCTTTGGTAAAATCGAATTCTCAACCTTGTTTCAGTGACGTACCTCCTGTGAAATACTTTTTTAGCCAAGTACCCCCTAACCAGAGCAAAGCATTTTAGGTTGAAAAAAAGATGTAATACACAGCACTCTGCCATCAGTGTCTGATTTATTAAACTGTCAACACTGACGATTGCATTGTTGCATTAAATTCAGTTTATGAACTTACAATTATATTTTATTGAATATTTATTAAATAACTATTTTTAAAGGATTTTTGAATGGATGCTAATTTTAAATATATATATTTTTTTAAAATCTCACGTACCCCCTGGAGTGCCTTCACGTACCCCCATTTGAGAACCACTGACCTCGGTGATGGTGCGTCACGTTGTACTGACCAGGTCGCTGCCTTTCAGTCACCACTCGGGGAACAAAGGTCCACGCATCGGTTGTTTCCCTCATCCACAGGCGGTGCTGTTGGTTACCACGGCAACGCCAAACAGCTAAACTGCAGCATAGCAACGTAGTGTTAGCTGATAACGCCTCTAACTAGAGGTTGATTTAAGGGGTTTTCAATTAAAGATGTTAACTTATTAAAAGACATGGTCCACTACGACTTGCGCGTGGAGTGGATCCGACAGTGCGTGTCCGCCGGGTTCAGCCTGCCGGAGGGTTCCGACAGCGTGGACGAGCTGTTCGGCCGGGGGGACGGAGAGGAGGAGGAGAAGATCACCAGGTATCTCAACCTGCTCTCAGAGGAAGACTCGCCTCTATGTCTCATGTTTTTCAAAACTATCAGAGAGGAAGAAGTTGAAGTTGAAACTCCAGTCGGTAAGTTTGTTAGAGGTGTCACGTTAAACTCGTATATGTGCTTCTCATCTCTCCATCTTTAAAAGACACTTCACTGTAACCTCCATGGACCCTTCAACCATGTTAACTATGCATGAGAGGCACATGGGGATAACTTATGTGTTGTGAAAGTCCTGTGACCTTATGGTGAACTTTGATATCACGTGGATAATAGTGCTGCTCTTTAATGACAGTACAAACCTGTGCAATACAAATACACTGTGCAATAATAGTTATGTCTATTCTGTCTATATCTGTATATTTCAGTTATTGTGGATTCTTTACTGGGTTTTTTTTTGCTCATTTGCTTATTTATAATACTTATTTTCATCTTGTTTTTTTATTTTTACTATGTCTCTTGTTTGCACTATCCTCTATGCTGCTGTAATCCTGTAAATTTCCCCGCTGCGGGACTAATAAAGGATTATCTTATCTTATCTTATCTTATCTTATCTTATCTTCAGATCCTGACCAGGAGTCAAGTGGAGCAGAGATGACCTCAGGCTCAGAGGAGTCAAACGAACAAAGTCCCAGACATGTGAGATGACATTTAAATTCCTAACCTCTTGTGTAAATTGCTTTTGCATTGTGTCTGAGTTTGAAATCATTTATTTGTGTATTATTGATGGAGAGGGAAAAATGTAAAAGTAATTTGTGCTTTGGTGTTTTCAATTGGAGGTTCAACTGGTCTATCAGATTGAGCTTCATGTGGCAGTAAACGAATACCCGGAGAGATTTCTGAAATCCAGTGTGTTCTACTTCATCAGGAACACAAAGGGTGAGAAGGCAGATCAGTATCATTACCATTAAGCATGTGCAAGCCTCTTTTGCACATGCAAGAATATTAAACAAGATATTGTCATTTGTGATTTA
The DNA here is from genome assembly GCF_027596085.1 of Anoplopoma fimbria. Lineage (NCBI taxonomy): Eukaryota > Metazoa > Chordata > Actinopteri > Perciformes > Anoplopomatidae > Anoplopoma > Anoplopoma fimbria. Next base: position 4,173,725 of record NC_072461.1, read on the forward strand.
ACTAGAGACCGTTGTTGAACCACTGGACATGAATGAAGCCAATAAGCTGATGCCCAAGCTATTTGACATTGGTATGCATATTGGACAGCCCACTGTTGTGCTGCAGAACAAACTTGCCAATGTAAGTAAAACGAAAAACTACAAACAACCGTCAGTAACCACTAACAGTCAGACAAAAACTGACTGATATAACAACAAAGATAAATTGTCACCAAATAATTTGATCTTCTGAATAAAGAATATGTGATGAATATTTTCACTCTGTCTCTCGTCAGGTGTATATTCCCTTGATTACTGCCCACCAGATGAAAATAACTGGTGCAGGTTATGAAACCAGGGCAGTTCCTCCTCAGGAGAAAACCAGTGGAGAGGGTGATGAGAAGAGTCCAGTGAAGCCAAGTGGGCAACTCACGATTCGTGATGAGTTGCTCAACAGGATGTACAAGTATTTGGGCATGGTCGAGACAACTATCCAACGCCTTCAGATGCAAGGTTTGATATATTAGATGGACCAAGGACTTTTATTCAGGAAATTATCATTATTTGATATTCAAATAACAAGTAAAGATTTTATTGAACTCTACAGAAAAATTAACAACCCATTGTAATTCCCCCTCATGAACATCAGTTCAGTTTTTTTTGTGCGGGTCAGTTAATTGAGAAATAACAGGCCTTTAATATACTGCTCATGCTTGTTTTCAATGCTCATTTCATAACTAACAGTACAATCAAAAGATCAACCTCTTTGTCGCAGATGAGACTATGCTTCACATCCCTGAGCTAGACCTGGAGCCGGAGGTGGATGTACTGCTCTCTAATCCAGAGATGGTAGAGAAGTTGGAGCAGTGTGTGATGAATTGGCAGACTCAGATTACCATTGTTATTGAGTTGCAGCAAAACAAAAAGCCACAGGTTTGTAACTCCCCCTATACTCTGAGTTTCAACCCACGCAGACTTGGTGGTGTCAGCTGAAGGATTTGGGGTCAAGCCCAGCATTCAAGGTTAAAATGTTCTACATGAAAACATGTAGACAGGGGTGCGTGTTTTAGCCTCCTTTTTTTTTATATAATCCACAATCAGCTCCATGGTTCATTGACATTCAACAGTAGGTTGTGCTCTGAGCACCGCTCTGCTAGATCGTTGATTTCCTCTCTATATAAGATTGCCGATGAATTGTCTGAAATATAACCAACAACTGATATCCCTTTCAGCTCAAAATCTATTTGTACTACTATGTAGAAGAAAGCAATCAGAATACACATACTGATATCCGAAGCACAATGTGAAATCACAGTTTCGTTTTGTCTCCAGGGACCTGGCCCTTTGTCAGAGATAGCTTTTTGGCAGGAGCGTTCATCCATCCTGAGTGTTCTGAGAGAGCAAATCAAACAGCCTGTAGTGTGCAAGATCTTGGAGGTGATGACCAAAGCCGATGGAGGCATTGTTCAGACCCTAGAAGAAACAGTTTCTGAACTCAGTAAATACTGTGTGGAGTCAGATGATAATTTACGCTTCCTCAGCACACTGGAAAGACACTTCATGGTGAGCTGCATTTTTTACAATTCATTATTGCTAAATATTCTTTTGATGACATGTTTTTCCTCTGTTAACATTGAACAATGTAACTGCCAAGTGGTTACAAAAACACACTTGCCAAGAATAGTTTTTGTTAAATCAGAATTGTGATTTAATTGTTATTTTGCTATTCTCACCTTCACATATGTCAAAATTAACATTGTCTGTTTTAGAATCTGGGTACTGGAGCAACTTTCAGTGTGCTCCTGGAGACCATCCCTCCTTTGTTGAACAGCCTGCAAATTGTGTGGATAATTTCTAGCCACTATAACACAAATGAGCGCATGGTCCCTCTTATGGAGCGCATCGCCTGGCAGCTGTGTCAACGTGTGACTCAAGTAATTGATGTCCACACACTATTCAAGTATGTGTAAATATATTTCAATATTACATTGGAGGCTTAGGGCAGTCCAATACTTTATTTGAATTGGTTGTTTTGTGGTTTCAGTATAGCTTAACAATGTTCTATGCCTTGGACAGAGATAACAGCGAAGTGGCCAAATCCAAGGTGCATGATGCTAAGCAGGTCCTTGACCAATGGAAGTCATCCTACTTCCAGGTGCGTGCTGAAATTGAGGAATCAGACAGGAATCCACGCTGGGAATTTGACCGTAAGCGACTGTTTGAGAGGACTGATTACATGGCTTCCATCTGCCAGGACTATTACAATGTTTTGCAGGTCCGTATACAATAAAAAATAAAAATATTGGCCACTCAATCTACTAAACCTGAGGATGTATTAAAAGCAACTAAGGTTTTTAAAAGAGTTCTTCCTGATTTGTTTTTTGCAGATTTTGGAGGAGTTCTATAATAACTTTGGTCCAGAGCTAAAAAGCGTGACGGGTGACCCAAAACGCGTTGATGAGGTTTTGTGCAGTGTGGATGGTCTGGTGTTGCCTATTGAAGGAGTCAGTTTTAATCCTTTCAACATCTGTAAGATGAGTAGCTGGAAAATGATCATGCAAGACTTCAACACTACAGTTCAGGTGAGTTAAGGAATTCTGAATTACAGAAGTTGTGAAAATATTAGTTCTTGTCTATCAGAACAGTTTAATTAAAGGGAAAATTCGCCACATTTATATGGATTGTCCAATCAGTGCTGATTGTAAATGTGGTCCACTGAAGAAATAATAACTAACAATTATGTCCTGTATAAACCCAGAAAGCTTTTCCCCTCCGTTGCAGAGCAGTGCTAGCTGTGCCTATGGGTAACAGGGTGCATTGCGCATGAGCATCATCCGCTCTGCGGCGGCTGCAGCCTCAAGCAGCCTTTCTCTGTCTGAATGCAGCTGAATATCAGAGTCAGCCAAAGCACTGTAAAATCTACACAGTAAAAAATCCTCAGAATTTGATGCCAATTTTGCTGACACGTGAGAACAAAGAAGTTTTAGAGCTGCAATGCGCCCCACAGCTACCAAAGCTGAAGCAGCACTCTAGTTCTTCCTCATACCAAGTGCGTCACTGCAAGTCACCAGTATACGGAAGAACAACAGATTGTGCAGCTGGGCCCCAGAGACAAATAGAACATTAGTTAAAAAGTGCATGTGGTTTCCACACTGTAAACTAAACCTATGAGATTGAAAATTGGCAAATTTTCGTATCAATGCGCTTGTAATTTTGCACAAATACAATTGCCTCATTTTCTTTGTGCTGTAAACCTCAGTTATCATGCTGATTCACTTCTCACATGTGACTACTCAGGTTATTGAGGGAGAGGCCATCAACTTCATTGACCAGTCCTTTAAGACACTGCGCTCTTCAGCTGCTGCCTTTGACATGCTCCTGAAATTCAAAAACATCCGCTCCAGAGAGGCCATCAACAACCATTTGATGAGAAAGTTTAATGATGTCCTGGCTCAATTTTGCAAAGAGGTACTGTACTATGAAATCAAGAAAAGCTGCTGGGTGATATTTGACTTTGTAGTTCAATTTAAATGAATATCAAATTATGTGATGAAATCAGATCAATGCTAAAGCTTCTATTGAGGAACATTGAGTTCATGCATGGGCTGTACGGCGGTGTAGTGGCTAGCACATCTCACAGAGTGAGGGACTCTGGTTTGATTCCAGGACTGCACAGCCCTTCTATGTGTAGTTTGCATGTTAACTATAACGACAACTCAGCCTGATGATTCAACGCTGTTGTAAAAATATGTACAAATAAACTATAACTATATTAAATGTTGTGCTGTTGTGCCAGTTTATGAGTAGAATTTTGAATAAAGTGATGGTCTGCTACAAGATTTTTTTGTTTGTTTTTGTTGTAGGTGGACAGCATAAGTGAAATATTTGAGGCAAAGAAGGACAATCCACCACTAAATAAGAATGAGCCTCCTGTGGCAGGAGCCATCAAATGGGCTCAATCTCTTTTCCACCGCATCAAACAAACCATCCTTCCCTTTCTGGATGAGCCAGAGATGCTTGAGAGTGAACAGTGCAAAGTGGTGAGTTATTTCACTCTTGCACAAATGTATAAGTAACTGTAGATATTAAATGTTTAGACACCAAAATGTTATTGAAACCTTTGTGTGGCTTGCACTGCATTCTGCTCAGGCCAAGGACAAGTACATGGAAATGTCAATGAAGATCAAGAACTATGAAGTAAAGAAGTATGAGACGTGGCTGGCTGAGACAGAATGGAACTTGCCATTGCTAATGAAAAACTCCCTGTTGCTCATAAATACCAGTGAAAACCAAATCCATGCAGAAGCGGTATGTATCTATCTATTTACATACTTATAACTGTTACTCCACATTGTGCAAAATGCAGACACAGTCACTATCTCTCAAATTCCCTTCATTTTTTTCCCTTCTGATTTTAAGGATGTCCCTCCAACTGAAAACAGGCTCCAGATGGGTGTGCGATACATAGTGAACCTTGCTCCGGAGATCAAGGAAATGATATCGGAGACAAACCACCTTGTGCCACTTGGCTACTCTGTGCCTTACCTGGCTCAAAATGTTGCTTTACAAGAGCACAAATTAATAAGGTAATCATTATCACCAGACAATGAGTACCAAACCACAGAATCACTGATTGATTTAATCTCTGGCCTGACCTATTTCAACCTTGGTTGTAGGTATGGGATTGATCTGAACAACGTTGTCAACTGCTACCACTCTGTGATGGACAACCTAAGTGAGGCGCACCTCATTATGCTGGCTGAACAGATCAAAGCGGTCAGAACAGACCTGTATTTTGGATGCAAAAGACTCAACTGGAATTCTTTGGGTATGGTATATACAGAGGCTGGAATGCCTGTTTAATCTGATTCATGAACACTTGTGGTCTGATGAAATTAGTATTGTTTGTAAAATTGAAATCAAATAATATGTGTTTGGTTTTAGGCATCAGCGACTTCATCGATCGAGGAACTCGGGCCATCTCTAAGTTTGAGTTAGTTGTCAATCAGGTTCAGAAGAATGAGAGGGACATTGATTCAAAGTTGCAATCCATGGTGACGGCCAATTTACTGAAATTTCAAGTCCCAGACAAATCAAACGACTTACCAAGTACGATATTATTTATTGGATACATTCATTTTATTTTAAGACTCAACTGATTTTCATCGACTTAATTGCATGGTTTTTCAAGGTGTCAAGGAGTTCTGTGAACGTATTGAGCGAGAGCGGACCAAGACTGTGAATTTGCTGAGTAGGAAGTATGCGGACATCGGACCCCTCATCACTAAGACAGAACATTTGATCATGGGAACCAGCAGTGGCAAAGCCAAATGTATGGCAGATTATTACATATACTGGGAACGCAAGGTGCTAGACTCCCTTATAAAGATGGTGCTCAGGTAATTACATGATCTTTAAGTTTTTAAAGTGATCTACTTTATGAGCATCAATAGTCACTACCCTATTGAAATGCAGTACAGTACCTATTTCAATCACTGTAACGTTGACTTTCACATTTAGGAACACCCAGGCCTTCAACGTGGTGCTGAGGGGAAGTATTGCTCTCTTTCAAGTTGATGTCATCCTGTCTGCCCCTAAGATTGTGTTGCAGCCGCAAAGCAATGAGATCTACTGGCTGATCATGCAGTGTATCAAAGACTGTGTAGAGAGCACCAAGGTAGGATCATCATGATTTTCCAATGTTCCTCTGTATTTAAGAAATATATTGTTTGTATTGCAACACTGACGATGGGACTTGATTCGGCCCCTACTGTTGTGTTTCAGCAATTTGTGCGTTGGATGCATGGGACCTGCATTGAGTGCCCTCCACAACGTGTGGGTGGTGAAGATGAGGTGGTGACATTTAGTTTCTACAGTGACGTGTGGCAGCATCCTCAGATAAATGAGAATGCCATGACGGTGTCCCAGAACATACAGCGACTGCTCGTCTCCGTGGATCAGTATCTTGTGCACTGGAAACGCTATCGGCCCCTTTGGGAAAAGAACAAAAGCATCGTCAATGAAAAGTTTGCTGCAAGAAAGCCATCCTGTGTCATGTATGATGACAAGCTGCAGTTCCTTTCTCGTATCAATCAAGAAGTGATGCTGGAGCCTCTGTTTAAGAATGAGCACGTCATCTGTCTAAACTTGGAGCCTCTGGCTCACACGGTGCAGGAGGCTGCAGAGTCCTGGATCAGCTCACTAGGTAGTCTGCTCAACAAGCCTGTCAAAGCGGATCTCTTCAACTTGCGGGATGAACTCATGGTACTGAATCATGCTAAACTGTGTCAAATAGTTAGTATCTCCTATTTTTATGTGTGATTTATACTTACCATTATTCTATCCAACAGCAACTTTCTGAAAACCTGAAACAAAACCCGGACACTTTTGATGTCCTGAAGTCTGTCCTAAGCACCATATCAGACATCAGGGACATGTCATTAGATGTGGAGATGAGATTCATTGATATTCAGGAACGATACAGAACACTGGCCATGTACAAAGTGGAGGTACTGTTTGCTTAATGTTAAATCATTGCACATTGAAAGCACAAGTTGATACTGTTTCCCTTTTTGATTGTCCGATGTTCTGTTTTCCTTGTGTAGGTCGGAGAGGATGAACTGGAGCTGGTGGCCAGCATTGACCAGATGTGGAATGACCTGTTAGCAGAATCCAGGCAAGTGGATCGACGTTTGAGCAAAGGTGTCAAGAAATCATTTACTCAGGTAAGACATCAAACTGGCACAATCTGATAGAACATAAATTGAGTTTTTGTTTTTTGGAAATGTACATGTAGATTCTTTTCCTATTCTCACCCCCTACACACAAAGACTACAAAGGTGAAGATTGAGGAGTTTAAGCAGGAATCGTCTATCTTTGCTGAAAGTTTCAACATGCATGGTCCTGGAGCTGTGGGAGATGATTTAGAGAAAGGTACTTGTGCACTTAAACCCTGACTTCAGTTGTTATATTCAGAGCAATAATATATGGTGTTAAATTATGAAATGTAGTAGAGGAACCAACATTCTTTTTCTTTGCAGGACTGACTATTATGGAAACATATGAGGCAGACCTTGCCAAGATATTGGCAGAACGGCAGCAGCTAGCCAATGCTGAGAAGCTTCTGGACCTACCTGTCACTGGGTACCCAGTAGTTGTCAGCATACAGAAGGACATGAATGGCTTGAGACAGATATATGGTGTCTATAAAGCTCAGAAGGTCGGATGTGGTTGCGTATTGGGACATTTAAACATAATTCTGGCCAACATGTTTTTTAAGGTATTTCAACTGTTTGTCCTTACATCATTTAGGACGCAAAGGCAGAGTGGTCTCAGACATTGTGGGTGAATTTAAACATCCAGCTGCTACAGGAGGGGGTCGAGGGTTTCATCAAAAGCTTGAGGCAGCTGCCCAAAGATGTGCGGGCGTTACCTGTGGCCTTCTTCCTAGAAGGACGCATGAAGGAATTCAGAGAGTCTCTGCCTCTTCTGCTGGACCTGAAGAATGAGGCCCTCAGAGACAGGTCAGTTTACAGATTGACACCAGAACATAACTGGAATAAATCTGACACCCAAAACAAAATGGGAGTAGGGTATTAAATATTTAAATTGTATCTTGTCCAGGATATGGATATGATGGTTATGAAAACATGAAATGAACATGTGATTTTATATTTCGGACCACAGACACTGGAAGGAACTGATGGAAAGGACCGGCACTAGCTTTGAGATGAACCCTGAGAGCTTCACTCTGGAGAACATGTTTGCAATGGAGTTGAACAAATATGCAAACGTCATAGGTGACATTGTCACCTCTGCTGTAAAAGAGCTCAGTATTGAAAAGGCAAGTGGGAATTATTTCAATTTGGAGTCTGAGAACAGTTGTATCAGTTTAATAGTGAAATCACAAATACCTGCGTTTGTGTGTGTTTCCAGGGAGTGAAGGAGGTGGTTGATACCTGGGAAAACATGAAGTTCAGCGTGCTGCCCTATTTTAAAGGCACCCAGGAACGTGGTTTTATTCTGGGTGCAGTGGACGAGATCCTGCTGAATGTGGACAACGATGCCATGAACTTGCAGAGCATGGCGGGCAGTCGTTTTGTTGGACCTTTCCTTGGCACCATACAACAATGGGAGAAAGACCTGTCCCTTATCAGTGAGACCATAGAGGTCAGTGAGACCATCTCCCGTCGGACGTAAGCCAATCCATAACATTTCTGCTAAAAAATTATTTCTTGCACAGGTATTGTTGCTAGTACAACGAAAATGGATGTACCTGGAGAGCATATTCATCGGCGGAGACATTTCCTCGCAGTTACCAGAGGAAGCCAAGAAATTTGATAAAATTGACAAAAAGTTTAAAGAAGTGAGTTTTGCAAAAAATATTAGCCTGATTAAAGCAAAGCACTATGTTACTGGACATCTCACAATAACATCTTGTTCTTCATTTTTTGTTAAGATAATGAGTGACACAGTGAAGGGTCCGAACATTAAGCGGTGTTGCCTGATTCCCAACCGGCTAACAGAACTGCAGGCCCTGAGTGATGGTCTAGAGAGGAGCCAGAAGAGTCTGAATGATTACCTGGACTCCAAGCGGAATGCGTTTCCCCGCTTCTTCTTCATATCTGATGATGAACTGCTCAGCATTCTGGGGAGTAATGACCCTGCCTGTGTCCAGGAGCACATGATCAAGGTATCAGGCCACGACAGACAAAGTCTGAGTGACATAAAAGACATAAGGCAGCGTTCTTCAAAGTAGAAATGAGGAGGATCACTGCTTGCCATGTGTGTGAAACATATTCCTAGATATTTTTGTTTTCTTTGTTCCACAAGATGTATGACAACATAGCATCTCTGAGGTTTGATGTGGAAAGCAATGGGGAGACAGTAGCTGGAGCCATGGTGTCTGCTGAGGGTGAGGTGATGGAGCTGAGGAAGCCCATCTCGGTGGAGGGCAGGGTAGAGGAGTGGATGACAGGAATACTACAAGAGATGAGGAGGACTAATAGACTTATCACCAAGGAAGCAATCTTCCACTACTGTGAGGACAGGAGCAGGTGTGTGTAAATATAACATGTGTGAACAATTTTGCCAATGTCTGTGTATGCAAAAGAGTTGCGGTTAATTTGTTATTCCCTTTCCTCATAGGATGGATTGGATGTTGCTGTACCAGGGCATGGTGGTGCTGGCAGCCAATCAAGTGTGGTGGACCTGGGAGGTAGAGGATATCTTTCAAAATGTGAAGAAAGGAGAGAAGTACGCACTGAAGAACTATGCTAAGAAAATGCACCAGCAGATTGATGAGCTGGTAACACGCATTACACAACCCATGAAGAGTAATGACAGAAAAAAGATAAACACTGTGCTCATCATCGATGTCCATGCAAGAGACATTGTCGACAACTTTGTACTTAACAGGTAAACTTCTGCCAGTTTTAACATTTTTCAAAGACATGACATGAACTTAAATCCTTAAATCCTTAAATAACTTTAATAAGATAAAAATAAAATACAATAAATAACAATTAAATGCTCTTTCCAGTATAATGGACGCACAAGAATTTGAGTGGGAAAGCCAGCTCAGATTCTACTGGCTCCGGGAACCTGACAACCTCTTTGTGCGTCAGTGCAGTGCTACGTTCTCTTACGGCTACGAGTACATGGGGTTGAACGGTCGATTGGTTATAACCCCCCTGACAGACCGTATCTACCTCACCCTAACACAGGTTTGAGAAGCTTTGCACATTTATTATCAACCACACCCAAGCTCGTAAATTGTTCTGTCAGCTTGTTTTGACAACATGATGCCTGTATGTTGGTGTGATGTGATACAGGCTCTCTCCATGTACCTGGGTGGAGCTCCTGCTGGACCAGCTGGAACAGGAAAGACAGAGTCCACCAAGGATCTGGCCAAGGCTTTAGGCCTGCTCTGTGTGGTTACTAACTGCGGTGAGGGCATGGACTACATGGTAAGAAAGGCTTCACTTAAAGGGCCAACAGCTACTGAAAAACATCTTAGCACCATAAACCTGTTCTGTGAACTTTGATGAGAAAGGACATCCATTAGTTTAAATTCAGATTACTTTATTGTCCATTGGATTTGCATAAAATGGAAAGTGGCACTGGCATATAAGACACACATCTCTCTGCTCTGTTGCAGTCTCTGTTCTTCATTTGTCACTTGCTTTTTTCCTTGAATTCCTTTCCTCTCTGTGTGCAGGCTTTTGGTAAGATCCTCTCTGGCCTTGCCCAGTGTGGAGCGTGGGGCTGCTTTGATGAGTTCAATCGAATTGATGCCTCGGTGTTGTCAGTTATCTCCTCCCAAATCCAGACAATCCGCAATGCTCTCATTCTTCAGCTTAAAAGGTTTCATGTAAGTCTGCTTTTGTTATGCAGAACCAGTAATGAATACATTGAAAATATTTCCAGTTTTCATATTTATTCATTGATGTATAACAAATAAGATAATTTCTGTCATGATAGTTTAGGTTGATTGCTTGCTTTTTAGCCTAAACACAGAACAGTTAATGACCATTACACCGCCTAAAACAGCTACATTTCCCTATGATCATCAGTTTGAAGGGCAAGACATCAGCCTGGACAGCCGCATGGGGATTTTTATCACCATGAACCCAGGGTATGCAGGACGCACAGAGCTGCCAGAATCAGTCAAAGCCCTCTTCAGGCCTGTGGTGGTCATTGTGCCTGACCTGCAGCAGATTTGTGAGATCATGCTTTTCTCTGAGGGCTTCCTAATGGCCAAGGTGAGGGAAACACACACACACAAAGCACAGATTACATTGATACTATTTATGTGATACTCTCCTCCTAAACAATGCATAATGAACACTATTTATAGAAAGCATTGCTGTAATGTCCAAGTTATTTCAGGAAATTTAGAAATGCAAGGATCATTTATATGAATTACTGAGTGTCGTTTTTTTCTGTAAACATTAAAAAAAATCCCAAACTGCACTGCTTGCAGCTACACATTTCAATTTCTTTTTAAGGATTTCATATTTATGATTGTATTCAATTCAGGTTCTGGCAAAGAAGATGACAGTACTGTATAAGCTGGCACGTGAGCAGCTTTCAAAGCAGTCTCATTATGACTTTGGCCTGCGAGCTCTGAAGTCTGTCCTGGTGATGGCAGGAGAGCTGAAGAGAGGCTCACCAGACCTCAGTGAGGTAGAGACACAACAAGATTTTTCCTGTTTCATTTTCATAAAGTAAATAGAAAACTACTCATGTTTGCTTACATTAAATATGGAACTAGGGAGTTATTTATTTGTGATCCCTCAAGTATAGACTGAAGCTTGATAGCTGTTGGCAACTTGTTTTAGATGAGGTTCTTTTTAGTATCTTGTGTCAAGTAATGTTGCAGATGCCTCAGAGAATATGAGAAGGCAATACTTTTGGTACTATAGTAATTACTACTAACAGGTTTTACTGCTCCTTGTCAGTTTATTTGAAGTAGGGGCTGCAGTGTGGCTTAAAAACTGACTCTAATAAATTCACCATCACTTTGACCCATTTTGAAAAATGCAACACTTTCGTCTTTCCTCTCCACAGGAAGTGGTGTTGATGCGTGCTCTGAGGGACATGAACCTGCCAAAATTTGTATTTGAGGATGTGCCCTTGTTCCTCGGGCTGATCTCAGATCTGTTTCCTGGTCTGGACTGCCCTCGTGTTCGCTATCCCAACTACAATGATGCTGTGGAAGAGATCCTACAAGAGAACAAATATGTCATGCTGCCTAACCAGGTGCCTCATCTGGGTCTTAGATCAGATTTTTGAGATACAGGCTTTCCTACACAACTTAAAGATTGTTGAGTTACTGAAGCAGAGATGTTGTTTCACCATAAGTGTTTAGATGTTGACATATCTCATTCTTTATGCTGGCTGTTGTTTCAGGTGGATAAAGTGGTGCAGATGTATGAGACGATGATGACTAGACACACTACTATGATTGTGGGCCCAACAGGTGGAGGAAAATCAGTTGTGATCAGCACATTATGTCAAGCTCAGACCAAGTCAGTTTACACCACTTAAGTTTTCACCACCTTCCTGAACTTTTTAAGTGTGCACAATAGTAGTCTTTATTTGATCTCATCATCAGATTGGGATTTCAAACCAAGCTGTATCCCCTAAACGCTAAAGCCATGAGTGTCATTGAACTTTACGGCATTCTTGACCCTGACACTCGAGACTGGACTGATGGGATCTTATCCAACATCTTCCGCGACATCAACAGACCTACTGACAAAAAGGAGCGGAGGTGACAAAAATAAATAATCATAAATGAGACATTTTATCATTCAGTTCATTAATATGTGCAATATTTCAGTGATGCCATTCATTCATTCATACTACATGAACTTTGGCTCACAGGTACATCCTGTTCGATGGGGATGTGGATGCTCTGTGGGTCGAGAATATGAACTCAGTGATGGATGACAACAAGATCCTCACTCTAGCCAATGGAGAACGGATCCGTTTACAGAATCACTGCGCCCTGCTGTTTGAGGTTTGTCTGAATTTCAAGATGGCTGTCAGCAGAATAGCTTTCCCTTCACCTTTCTGCGAAGCAACTTTCAGAGCAATGATGTAAGTAAACTTCACCATCACAGGTTGGAGATCTGCAGTATGCTTCCCCTGCTACTGTTTCCCGCTGTGGGATGGTTTTTGTTGACCCCAAAAACCTGAGATATACCCCATACTGGCAGAGATGGGTGAACAACAGACCGGACGGGGTATGAGATAAAACATAATCACTATATGATAACTGTACTTGCTTCTAATTTAATAATATCTCAACACTGTTTTTTAATTTTTTAGGAACAAGAAGTGCTCAACAAACTGTTTGAGAAATATGTTCACAGCTCTATTGACATGATTGTGGATGGTATTGTCGATGGCAAACAGGGCCAGAAACTGAAGACTATTGTCCCTCAGACAGATCTAAACATGGTAGGTTATTCCCATCTTTCTCAAATGTACTCCAGTACCAGTTTTGTTGTATTCTTTCCTGAAGATTAGTATAGTCCAATATTCAGACAACTTGGATGAATTATGCATGTGTTGATTGTGCGTTCAGGTGACTCAGCTGTGTTTGACACTGGATGCGCTGCTGGAGAGTGAAAGCAGTAGTGCTGAAGTCCTTGAGTGTTACTTCATTGAAGCAATGTACTGCTCACTGGGGGCCACATTGCTGGAGAGCAGTAGGATCAAGTTTGATGAGTTCATCAAAAAGCTTTCCTGCTTAACTACAGTGCATGATGAGAAAGCCCTGGCTGGACCTGGTGAGATCCCAGGTAAAAAGAAAGAAGTCTAGATTATGCATGTTTTTCTATTTACCCACCTTTTGTTTTGACATTTAATATTATTTTCTAGATAACGGGGTCGGGATATATGACTGTATATAATATGAGATTATTCATCATTGCAAAAATGAATAAACAGGATTGCTTTATGGTTTTAATTCTCCATATGAATAAGTTCAAGTGGCTTTTATTTGTGTCTGCATCCAAACAGGATACCTCCCCACACTGTATGATTTTCATTTTGATGGAACACAAGAGAAGTGGGTTCCCTGGAGTTCTCTGGTCACCAAATATATCCACAACCCTGAGATGAAGTTTGCTGATATTCTAGGTAAAGGTCAATTCTGTGAGCTGTGAGGCACGGACAAATCAAGTGTCCCGCATAAATATTGATTTAAATTTTTTGGCCGTCCTGAGTTCCTTCTTCCACTTTAATTTTCTTTGTCCTCCATCTTTGCTTTAGTGCCAACTATCGACACTACGAGAGCCAGCTGGATCCTGGAACAGATGGTGAAGATAAAGAGGCCAGTGCTTCTGGTTGGAGAGTCTGGCACTTCCAAGACTGCCACCATTCTTAACTTCCTGAAGAACCTCAATGCAGATACAAAGGTAAGTTTACCACACACATTTGTTGTGTCACTTGACATGATATTCTTAACATTTGTTCTCTTCTGTTTCTAGATTACTCTGATCATCAACTTCTCATCCAGAACAACTTCAATGGACCTGCAGCGGAACTTGGAGGCCAATGTGGAGAAAAGGACCAAAGAGATTTATGGGCCTCCTATGGGGAAAAGACTGCTGGTCTTTATGGATGACATGAATATGCCAAAGGTACCTACTCCAAACTCTCAACAAAGTCTCGTAACTCCTTCACTGTGCAAGAGCTTGTATGTTTGATATTAACAATATACTATATGCTTGTCCAGGTGGATAGTTACGGCACACAGCAGCCCATTGCACTTCTGAAGCTGTTATTGGACCGGGGAGGCATATATGACAGAGGGAAGGATCTTAACTACAAAACCCTTAAGGACCTTGGTTTTATTGCTGCCATGGGAAAGGCAGGAGGTGGCAGGAACGAGGTAGATCCCCGCTTCATCTCCATCTTCAGTGTCTTTAGCATCCCCTTCCCTGCAGTGGACTCCCTCCACCTTATCTATGCTTCCATTATCAAAGGCCACACCAGAGTAAGTATCTATGTCACACATAAATCAATACATATCAGAAACTCAATCATCCATATCACTCAGATTTAATAACCTTGGTCAAATATTTTAGGCATTTGAAGACGCCATACAGAAGGTTTGTGATAAAGTCACCTTCTGCACACTGGAGCTGTACAACAACATCATCAAAGATTTGCCACCCACCCCCTCCAAGTTCCACTACATCTTCAACCTGAGGGACCTGTCAAGAGTCTACAATGGACTGACCCTCATCCAACCTGACAGGTCTGATCCGGCACATTTACTCACAAATTAACAGAGACTTTGTCTATGTTTTTAAATATGTATTTGCTTTACCTTATTACACTCTAACAGGTTTTTGACTGTCACCCAATTTGTGCGAGTCTGGAGAAATGAGTGCCTGAGAGTCTTCCACGACAGACTCATTGATGAAACTGACAAAGCCTTGGTAATAATTATTAATAATCGTGGAAGACATTTTCTGTATATTCTCCTTTGTATTGACTGCAACAACAAATACAACATGTTCATTGTTCCTCACACTGTAACTACGTGTATTAGGTGTATTAAGTGTATGCTCATCTGCTTTATACTGAATAGTTCAGCGGTGTTGTATTTCACCTTACAAATGTACCAAATGTGATTGGCCACCAGCTCCAAGGACACTTAAAGAACCTGATTGAGGAGCATTTCAAGTCAGACATGGAGGCAGTCATGAGGGACCCAATTCTTTTTGGAGACTACAGGACAGCCCTCAGTGAGAGTGAACAAAGGGTCTATGAGGACATACAGGACTATGACGCGTCTAAAGCCCTGTTTCAGGTATTGACAAGTTATTACCTGTGTTATTAATCACAATGGGTGGTCTCAGTCAATCATTTATCCTCACATACTGAGAGACCACTGTGTTTTTGCATTCTGCAGGAAATTCTAGAGGAATACAATGAAAACAAGTCGAGGATGAACCTGGTACTGTTTGACGATGCTCTGGAACATCTGACCCGTGTGCACCGCATCGTCCGCATTGATCGTGGCCATGCGCTGCTCGTCGGCGTGGGGGGCTCTGGCAAGCAGTCCCTCACCAAGCTCGCTGCCTTCGCTGCTGGTTGTGAGGTTGTAAAACACAAGAACCACGATGGTTGTGGTTAAATGGCAAATTATTATCAATGACGAACAAATATCAAATATTATTTTCTTGGCTAGGCTTTCAGTTAGAGTCATATATGCAATTTCTTTTTTAAATGTTCACTACTAGACACCACATGTGTCATGCCAAGCAATTAGAAAATGTTTACACGATACAAGACATCTATAATATTTCAACTTACTGCCGTAAGAATGTGGCATCTTATTGAAGCATTAGTTTTCCAATGTAGAAAACAGGAGTCTTCTAACTTAAAAGCTACTAAAGAAATAATTGAAATGCAATCTTAGGGTTAAAGAGGTTAAGCAGCATTAAACTAACTATACCTTCCTAGTCATCTTTTGAAAAGGGGTTGTTAACTCTGCTTTCTATGGTGTAAAACATCACACATAGAGTAATATTTGCAAAGAACTCTACCATTTAGTAATGCAATCTCCTTTTTCCAGGTGTTCGAGATAACCCTTAGCAGAGGATACAATGAGTCAAACTTCCGCGATGACCTGAAAGCACTGTACTTGAAGCTCGGCATTGAAAATAAGAAGACAGTGTTCCTCTTTACTGATGCCCATGTTGCTGAGGAAGGCTTCTTGGAACTCATAAACAACATGCTCACCTCAGGTTGGATGTCACACTAACCTCCTGGCACACACTACATTTAATCTTCTTAAAAGCTACAGCTGCGTTACTGATCATGCTCTCTCTAGGGATTGTTCCTGCATTGTTCCCTGATGATGAGAAGGAGTCACTTCTCAACCAGCTTCGTGATGAGGCTCTTTCGATGGGAGCAGGTCCCTCGAAAGAGTGTGTGTGGCAGTACTTTGTCAACAAGAGCGCCAACAATCTACACATTGTATTAGGCATGTCTCCAGTAGGGGACACCCTCAGGATACGCTGCAGGAACTTCCCAGGATTGATGAACAACACTGTGATAGACTGGTTCTTGCCGTGGCCTCCACAGGCCTTACTTGCAGTCGCTCAGTCCTTCCTTGGTGTGTAATACACACATTTCTACCTTTTTTAAATGCATATTTTATGGAAAAGTTTATTTTTAGACAGACATTTAAGGGTTTTCTTAACTGTATTTAACTATATTGAGACCTAGGGTAATAAATTATCCCTAAATCTAGATTTTCTTTTATGTTTCAAATTTTTTTGTTCAACAGGTGAAAGTCCAATGATTCCTGAGGCACACTCTGCAGCAGTGATAGCTCATGTGTGCATGGTCCATAGCTCTGTGGGTGACTTTAGCAAGCTGTTCCAGCAGAAACTCAGACGTTGCAACTATGTTACTCCAAAGAACTACTTGGACTTCATCAGCACCTATTCTAACCTCTTGGAGGAAAAGGACAAATATATTCTGGGTGAGAAGATGGAACACGTTATGAAGTCTGTACCTCTGTGTGAAGGGTTAGACTGGTGCCACAGGGCTACTGTGCATTGATTATTTTAAAGACTTTGTTTTACTAACTTGTTCTTTCTTGTTCCAGCTCAGTGCAAGCATCTAGAGGGAGGCTTGGATAAACTGAAGGAGGCAAGTGTGCAGCTGGCTGAGCTGAATATCAAGCTAGCGGAGCAGAAGGTGGTCCTCGCTGAAAAGTCCATAGCCTGTGAGGCCCTGCTGAATGAGATCGGCACAAACACGACTGTAGGTCAGTGGGTCCCTCATCTCTTAACTTGGAGTTTATGATGAAGTCAGTGTACTGTAAGCCTCCAAAACAAAACACAACATTTACAAAACACTTATCAATAACGTTTCCTTTTGTAGCTGAGGAGAAAAAGACTCTGGCAGAAGACAAAGCCAAAGAGATTGAAGTGCAGAACAAAGTAATAGCTGTGGAGAAAAAAGAAGCTGAAAGTTCTCTGGCTGAGGCCTTGCCGGCATTAGCGGCAGCCCGCAACGCCCTGCAAGACCTGGAGAAATCTGATGTCACAGAGATCCGGTAAACTTTAATCCTCACTCAGAGCAATGTTTTCATTCAGTTGTTGAATAAGCTGACGATGATTTATCAAAATGAGTGAGCAAACAGGGACTAAACATCTGTAAATAATGTTAATCCAAAACGTACTGTATGTGGTGTTGCTTAATATTCTACAATGTTTAATCGGGCGCCGATTTATTATCATGAAAACTTAATACTTGACATACCTGACCATAAAGTAAACTTTTATCATCTGTTAATCAAAACTCTCACTATATCTGCATTTTTTGGCTGGTTCATTGCGCAGATCGTTTGCCAAGCCACCCAAACAGGTGCAGGTGGTTTGTGAGTGCATCCTGGTGATGCGTGGCTACAAGGAGATCAATTGGCAGTCAGCCAAGGGTATGATGTCAGAGGCTAACTTCCTGCGCTCGCTGATGGAAATGGACTGTGATTCCATAAATAATAACCAGGTCAGGACTGTCAAAGGTAAGTGGGCTTCATGATCTATGAATAATATGAATAATAATATGAATAATATAAAATAAGATAATCCTTTATTAGTCCCGCTGCGGGGAAATTTGCAAATAAATTTGCATATCCATCTGTATATGATAGTGGCATTTCCATTTGCAAAGTATGCTAAGTTGTTTTCTTTGCAAATGGCTAGGCTTCCTAAAGAACCTCCAGACCAGCTTTGAGGAGATGCAAGGCATAAGTAAGGCCGGTTCAGGAATGCTCAAGTTTGTCGAGGCTATCATGGGTTACTGTGAAGTTGCAAGGGAGATAAAACCCAAGAGAGAGAAGGTAATGTAAAGTTTGTACACGCTAACATCATGCTCTATGAGTAGAAACTAAGATTGAACAGGCTTATTTCCAATTTGTTTTTAGGTTGCACGCCTAGAGAAGAACTTCTTTCAGAGTAAGAAGGAGCTGGAACGCATTCAAAGTGAGCTTAACAATATACAGAAGGAGTTGCATGCTCTTGGAGTGAAGTACCAAGCTGCTATTGAGGAGAAACAGCTGCTACAGGATGAGGCTGAGGTCATGGAGAGGAGGCTGATAGCGGCTGACAAACTCATCTCTGGCTTGAGCTCTGAGAATGAACGGTGAGGCTGTAAAATATATTACACATGAAGTCACAACACTTAACCTAACCTCACCAAACTTTAATCTCCTTTTGTCCATTCATCTATTTCTCTTTACTACTCCCTCTTTCAACTATCACCACTCAGATGGACACAAGATTTGGAGGAGTTGAAGCAGCGTAGAGTGCGTCTCCTGGGTGACTGCCTGATATCTGCTGCTTTCCTGAGTTATGTAGGGGCCTTCAGTTGGCTCTTCAGGAATGACATGGTATACCAAGTGTGGGTAAAAGATGTGCTGGATAGAAACATCCCCTTGAGCCAGCCTTACAAAGTGGAAAGTCTTCTGACTGATGAGGTAGAAATCAGCAGGTGAGTTTTACCTTGAGAAGACAATATGCAATATGATTTTATCCAATCAAACGATAGGAATTAGGTGTTGTGGTAGCAGGCTAGGTGCTTGTTGCACGTATGTGGATTTGTCTTTATTTTGGCTGCACACTGACTATAGGGCTAACCATGTGTCAAATAATCCCTATGTGATAGATGGGGCTCAGAGGGCTTGCCTCCAGATGAACTCTCAGTGCAGAATGGAATCCTCACAAGCAGGGGGAGCCGTTTTCCCATGTGTATTGACCCACAACAGCAAGCACTCAACTGGATTAAGAAGAAAGAGGAAAACAATAACCTCAAGGTACAAAATATTTAATTATTTTACAGGCTAAGTTTCATTACTGCACACTAGTCCCAGAATGACTGCTGAGTTAGCTTCCTATTGGTGACAGCCCCAGAATGAGCACTTTTAACATAGGTGCAGTTTTATTTATTTTTAGTTTCTGCCGGTGGGTGCTCAAAACAGTTAAATGCCCCATCTGGCCCCAAGATAAACATTCTGCAACAACCATAGCCTATATGACTTTTTGCTGTACGAATTTTGATAAATTTCAGAACCATAGCTAATTAACAGCGACAACTGACACACACACACACAAAATATTTACAGGGATTGGTGATCAGAAGTTTAATTAACAATGCATACCATGAAACGCATGGAAAGTAGGATGATCAATCAATCAGGGCCAACAATGCTATAGTAGCCTACACCCATAAAAAAAAAAAAAAAAAGTTATAATACGCTATCTAACGTTACACGTTACTAAGAAAGCATACAAGTGCACACAGTTAAATACAGTAAACCATCAACACACTCCTGTCTCTATTCAGCTGTTGACATTTTTTTAATTGCACAAAAAATGTAAGTGCAAAAAGAATGCACTGTAAATGTAAGCTTTTCTGTTTTTATTTATTTTATTTTATTTTTTAAATGGGCAGGACTTTGAGCTTCATAGTAGTTATGAAATGTGCTATATAAATAAAGATTATTATTATTATTATTATTATTATTAAATCAATATTAATTTTGCCCCGATTGTACGCTGGCCCACAGGGTGCTCAGTAAAGACTTACAACACGCCGTCCTGACATCGTCAACATCCTTTTCTTTCCCAGATCTCATCTTTCAATGATCCAGACTTCCTGAAGCAGCTAGAGATGGCTATTAAATATGGCTTCCCATTCCTTTTTCAAGATGTGGATGAGTACATTGATCCTGTGATTGACAATGTCCTCGAGAAGAACGTAAGAGGGGCAGAGGGCAGACAGGTCCTCACGCTGGGTGACAAGGAGGTGGACTACGATCCCAACTTTAAACTCTACCTCAACACCAAACTTTCTAACCCCAAATACTCCCCATCAGTGTTCGGAAAAGCCATGGTCATTAATTATACTGGTAAGATTTTTTGGGATGACAACCATGGTTTTGTCTGTAACATTTGAACAGCATGTTCTGAATGCCTGTTTGTCTGTGTCCATTTATTGTATCTATATTACGTGTAGTGACTCTTAAGGGTCTGGAGGACCAGCTGCTGAGTGTTATCATGGGCTTTGAGAAGAAGGAGCTGGAGGAGCAGCGTGAGCGTTTGATTCAAGAGACAAGCAACAATAAGAAGCTGCTGAAGAACCTCGGGGACTCCTTGCTCAGAGAGCTGGCCACATCTACAGGCAACATGCTGGATAACACAGAGCTGGTTTACACATTGGAGGAGACAAAGTCAAAAGCCAGTGAGGTCAGTTTGACTACAGCAAGCATCAGTGAACTCATGGAATAAAAGCATTTTCACTGAAGTCATCGATTGTAGTTTTTTCATTTATGTGATGTTGTGATCATCAGGTATCTGAGAAACTACAGTTGGCCGAGAAGACATCTGTGGACATTGATAAACTCAGAGACGGCTACCGACCTGCTTCCAAGCGCGGTGCTATCCTGTTCTTCGTACTGACAGAAATGGCTCTGGTGAACAGCATGTACCAGTACTCTCTGGCCTCCTACCTGGACGTCTTTGACTTTTCACTGCGCAAATCTCTACCTGACTCTGTCCTTCTCAGAAGACTGAAGAACATCATGAACACTCTGACATACAGTGTTTATAACTATGGCTGCACAGGTAAATTATTAATTGGATTAATGGAATGGATGGAAAAGGAATAAAACTTAGTATTGATGATTACTTTTTGGTTATTTCTAACCTGAACTGAATGTGTATCCTTAGGTCTGTTTGAGAGACACAAGCTGCTCTTTGCCTTTAACTTGACCATCAAGATTGAGCAGGCGGAAGGGAGGTCACCTCAGGAGGAGCTGGAGTTCTTTATCAAGGGTGAGATATCCAGAGAAGTTAAACTCATCTAATATGTTTAAGTAGATAATGGTGATCACAAATTCAGACAAACGTGCATGCAATCAGTGTTCAAAGCAAATCTTCTTGTTTTTCCACCTCGCGTGTAAAGGTAATCTATCCCTGGAAAAGAGCACACGTAAAAAGCCCTGTGACTGGCTCGCAAACCAGGGCTGGGAAGACATAGTGAAACTAGCAGAAGTCTTTCCTGAGCAGTTTGGCTCTCTACCGGATGATGTGGAGAAAAATTCCACTGACTGGAAGTCTGTAAGTGACCACAGTGACAGGAATCACTACTCATGTTACTGAATCGGCTGAGAGTTTAACCCTCACTCTTTTTCTCCTTAGTGGTATGACTTAGATGGACCAGAACAGGCTCAATTCCCCATGAAGTATAAAGAGAACCTGTCGGCCTTTCAGAAGCTGCTGTTGCTGCGCTGCTTCCGTGTTGATAGGATCTACAGAGCTGTGACTGACTACATCACTATCACCATGGGCGAGAAGTGAGACCGTTTCTGTTGCAATATTGCAGTTAAATATATATATATAGTATATACTGTATAATGTATTTACAGTATATACACCACTGTGGCGCTGTTTAAGTCGACTAAACACAATTATTTGACAATGTTTATAGAAAATGTAGATATTTGCACAGAGAGAAACCAAGCCCTGAGTTTCTATGTGTTTTCATGTGTTTCTCCTCAGATATGTGCAGCCCCCTGTGATCAGCTTTGATGCAATTTATGAGCAGAGCACACCTTCCTCCCCCATTATCTTCATCTTGAGTCCCGGCTCTGATCCAGCTGCTGACCTCATGAAACTAGCCGAGAGGTCAGGCTTTGGAGACAACAAGTTCAAGTTCCTTGCTATGGGCCAAGGCCAAGAGAAGGTACTGAAGACTTATCTTCCATATGACGGCTGCAAAGCTTTAAGTGTAGTCACATGGAATGAGTGTGGGAATAAGGAAGTAATCGCACTAAGTAACAATACAAAGTTCGGAGGTTGAGGGTCACTGTCTTCTGAACCTGTGATAAAGGTGGCACTGCAGCTGCTGGAGAGGGCCGCGTCCCGTGGTCAGTGGTTGATGCTACAGAACTGCCACTTGCTGGTAAAGTGGCTGAAGGAACTGGAGAAGTCCTTAGAGAGGATCACCAAGCCCAACCCCAACTTCCGCTTGTGGGTCACCACCAACCCCATCACGGATTTCCCTATTGGCATACTGCAAAAGTCTCTAAAGGTGAAACACATTTTCTCTTCAAAAGTGTTTTCTTTGTGTATCCACATTCAATGAGCATGGAGGAGACAGTTTTTCTTTGGTTAAGAAAAGCAAGTCTTGAAAGCTTAGTGTGACACCAAATTGCATGTTGAAACTGGTGTTTTGATGGTTAACATTTTACGATACTAACTACGATAATAATAGAGACAGAATTTGGAACTTGTCAGTGTGCTCACATGTACTTTAATATTGTGTGCAGGTCGTGACAGAGCCTCCCAACGGTCTCAAGCTGAACATGAGAGCCACATACTCTAAAATCCCCCAGGAGAGCTTGATTGCATGCCCTCACCCTGCCTTCAGCAGCCTGGTATACGTGCTGTCCTTCTTCCATGCTGTGGTGCAAGAGAGACGCAAGTACGGCAAGATTGGCTGGAACGTCCCATACGACTTCAATGAGTCTGACTTCTTCGTAAGTGGCACAGGAGTCATTTTATCTACATTTGAAATAAGTGACTTTCTTTGATTTGTAGTCTGCATTTAAGTTATATTTCACTTTAATTGTTAAAACTATGATAATGTGTTCAACAGGTATGTATGGAGATCCTGAACACCTACCTGACCAAAGCTCACAACCAAGGAGAAAGCAGTATTCCCTGGGGAAGTCTTAAATACCTCATTGGGGAGGTAAGGCTAAATGCATTGTGTTTTAATAGATTGTATATCTATTGTGTCGCTGGCTGATGCTGGACATTAAGCATGTCTGTATAATGTTCTGTAGGTGATGTATGGTGGGCGAGCAATAGATAGCTTTGACCGCAGGATCCTGTCCGTCTACATGGATGAGTATCTTGGAGACTTCCTCTTCTACACCTTTCGGCAATTCCACTTCTTCAGCAACAACGACGTGGATTACAAGATCCCACAAACTGGGCTCAAGAAAGTATATATTGGTCAGTTATTATTTCATTGTTTTATATTCTCTTACTTTAAAAAAAAACAAAAACTTGAAAATTGAATAGCTGCAATCGTGTTCGTTCATGCATCCATCACATTTAAATGCATTCACACGCACACACAACCTCATAAACATGTGCCCTCTATGCCAATTTGTAGCCTCCCAGGGCAAAAACTGTGGCTGCCAAAGGGTGGGACATTTTGTTGACAGAGACAGAGCGAGCTATAGAGCTGCTGAAACTGTTCATTTTAATCTTGCTATCTGTTACAGATGAGATTGAGACGCTGCCACTGGCGAACACACCAGAGGTATTGGGTCTTCATTCTAACGCCGAGATAGGATACTACACACAGGCAGCTAAAGACATGTGGAATCACCTAATAGACCTGCAGCCTCAGACAGGTATGATGTGGCATCTTTCATCTATCTTGCCTCTTAATTGATTTCAACGGAAGAAATTGTGACGTTGCTTCCACACTGAGTTTGAGTGCCGAAGAGCATTCCTGAAAGTAATTCCACACTGTTTAAGGGTGTGTACTCTCTTCGCCACTGTGCTGCCATGTGTTTCATCTCAAATGGTCTTTTAACACTCTCATATGCCTCAGGGGAATCTGGTGGAAGCATCAGTAGGGATGAGTTCATCAGCCAGGTGGCCCAGGATATTCAGAACAAGCTGCCCAAGTTATTCGACATGGACGTGATCCTTAAAAAGTTTGGGAGTGACATTTCCCCGACGTCAGTGGTGCTGCTTCAAGAACTGGAGCGCTTCAACAAGCTAGTGGTCCGCATGCAGCGCTCTCTGGCTGAGCTGCAGAGGGTGAGAAGGAGGGGCAGAGGACAACAAGATATTGGGGAAACAAAAATATAGGTGTTGCGTCTCTGTGCTTCCCACAGGTTTATATTTTTTTCTGATTCTCTTGTGTCCACAAGGCCTTGGGTGGTGAAGTTGGAATGAGCAGTGAGCTGGATGAGGTTGCTCGGGCCCTTTTTAATGGTCACATTCCTGCCATTTGGAAGAAGTTGGCACCTGACACTCTTAAGTCCCTCGGCAACTGGATTAGCCATTTCAAGAGGCGTTATGAACAGTATCACTACTGGGTGAGGACAGACACACACTATCACAGATCACCTCTAATATGTCGCCCTTTGTGTTCTGGCATTAAAAAGTAGAGAGAGCATCTGTATGTCTAATGTATTTGTGTATCTTCTGTCTACCAGGTGGATGAGGGAGAGCCAAAGGTTATGTGGCTGTCAGGACTCCATATCCCAGAGTCCTACCTGACTGCCCTGGTCCAAGCCGCATGCAGGAAAAATGGTTGGCCTCTAGATCTTTCCACGCTGTACACACAGGTGACCCAGTACTGCAGTGAGGATGAAATCAGTGACAGACCTGGACAGGGTAATGAAATAACACTCCCCATCTGCAGCATAATCAGTGATGGGTTATAAAGACTGACAGTGTTTTCCCCTGCAGGCTGCTTTGTGTCTGGTCTGTATCTGGAGGGAGCGGACTGGGACACAGAGAAGGGCTGCCTGGTGAAGAGTAAACCAAAAGTTCTGGTTGTTGAACTACCCATTCTCAGAGTCATCCCCATAGAGGCACACCGCCTGAGGTTACAGGTGTGGACCACAGGCACTACTGGCCTCCATACATATAATAACTTACTTCACTGTTTTGATGTGTTTTCCTAACCGTCATGTGTATTTTGTACCACAGAATACGATACGGACACCAGTGTACACCACGTCTCTGCGGAGGAATGCAATGAGTGTGGGGTTGGTGTTTGAGGCGGACCTGTTCACCACCATGCACATCTCCCACTGGGTGCTCCAGGGAGTCTGTTTATGCCTCAACGCTGACTAAAGCTTTCACACAGTCTGTTCCAACATGTTGATTGATAACAAAGATTTCAGCTTTTTTTTTTAGGAGATAAAAAAACTTTTTGTATCTTTGATTAATGGGTAGATTACAGGAAACCAAATAAGTTTGGATGAAAAGATTGCACATATGTTTCAAAAATAAATTGATAGAGACAAAAGAAAACAAGATGTTTGACTCATTGTATACTCCATAGCTTTCATCATTTTCTCACTAGATGGCAGCACACAACAGTACTGAACTCTTCACTCCAGGCAGTAGCTCAAGGGATTTATCTGAGGTGTTACTGTTGGCAAAAGTAGTATCAGGCTATAGTGGGTCAGGATCTGTCAGGCCGTAAAGTATTCTACTTTTATTTTAATGAATAAACGATTGCAATTCAGTTCAATCATTTTTTATTTATTATTTAAGATCTCTGTTCATTCCTAAAGAGGACAGTAGATGCTGAATATTTCTAGTGAGGTTGTAAAAAGAACATAATCTGCTGCATACAGTGGAAAATGTACCATTGACCAAAGGCTGCTAAAGTTTTCCACTTTACCCAAGTAGCTTTTCAGCTGTTCTCTGCCGGATAGGTAGCATGCTTTACAGTCACATTTAATGAACAGATCTAGTAGAGCACTAAGTAATCGAGGGTGCTGAAGTCAGCATGCCGAAGCAGGAGAAGTTTACTCTTAAAATCAAATAGCCCAGATGAATCTGGCAGCTCTTGTGACTGAGGTCACAGAAACACAGAAATAAAAAAAGATGTAGCCTGAGTTGTGCAAGTGCAGCTGTCATCAGTAATGTGCTGGTCGAAATTAACTTGGATTATAGATTTAAATCATCATAAAACAAATAATCAAAATATTTTACATTTATAAGTAAATGTCTTTCCTTAAAAGTCCTTAGTCTCAGATCAGTTATGCTTCTGTTGACTGCATAGTGTGGTCTTCAAAGCCCTGTCTTCTAAACTTTCATTTATTCGACTATCATAAAGAGTGGTGATTCTGAGATGTTTATGACCAAACACAGGAAGGGAGGAATCGGTTTCACTGTTGAAAAGAGGAAAATAATTTTTAATGAACCAACATTTATAAGAGTGAGCAGCAGTTAATGCACAGACAATGCCCTGCTGCTCCGTCTGTTGGCACAGTAAAGGGGAAGGAAATTATGAAGCAGGGGGGAAACCGACCCTCGTCTCCCACCTCAGAGTTCAAAATTATTTTCAGCTGTTCATGACTGGAGGGATTTTCATTAACCCTTACTGCTCCAGTTCCTGTTGGCACCGTTTCCTACAAAGAGTGGCCTCGTAAAATCCCACAGGTGCCCTGAAACAAAAAAAACTCTGAATCATCATTTTCCAACCCTCCAACAATCCCCCCCCCCCCCCATCCCAAAGTGATTGGGAGCAGGTGGGCTTTCTCAGTCCCATTCAAGTGCATACACTGTTTGTCGCTTTCTACCTGTAGTATGGGGGTTAATTAGTGCCCGTCTGAAGGCCTGTCTATGTAAATGTGTTAACAAAATCTCTCATCTAGAACTTAACCAGTAATACAAAACCAGTTGCAGAAGTGCTCTTTGCTGCATGTTCTTTTAGCTGCCGGGTCTTGCAGCTCAGCCCATGATGGGGCCTGAGAGTTGTAGTCACCCCCAACCACAGATAAACATCTTGGGACCCACTTTTTGGTTGCAGTGCCAGGTGTTTAGTTTGGAGCAGGACCGCAGCCTTGTGGTCACTGGCTGTGTGCACTGCAAATCTACATGTCCCACATGTATGGGCCGATGGGGGTTACAGTAACCTCAACCATTCTTCTGCCACTGCGACTCGGTACTGATAGCTTTGACAGAAAGACTACAGACAACTGCTGAAGGAAACCATGGGACAAAAATATCAAGAGTGGATGGACAGACTGTTAATGGTTGTTAAAGCATGATGTGTAACAATACTGTGATGATCCTTGCTTTTTTCTGTGCAATACATTACACATTACACTGTGCAATAATAGTTAAAAAAGTTAAAAATAGTTGAAATAGTTGTTGTTTTTTTTCTCTGTCTGTAAATATAATATTTCAGTTATTGTTGTTTTTTCTACTGTTTTTTTTTTATTGCTTATTTATAATACTTGTTTTATTTTATTTTTATTTTTCATTTTTTATTTCTTAGCTTGTCTTCTTCTACTATATGTCTCTTGTGTGCACTTTAACTCTACGCTGTTGTAAGCCTGCAAATTTAATAAAGGATTATCTTTATCTTATATATATATATATATATATATATATATATATATATATATATATATATATATATATATATATATATATATATATATATATATATGTTGTTATGCTGTTGTAAGCCTGCAAATTTCCCCGCTGCGGGACTAATAAAGGATTATCTTATCTTATCTTATCTTATCTTAAATGATACTCTCTAGGGCCAGAACTTAAGTTATAATTAGTTTTATATCCACTTGTGTTCACCAAATAACAATAACTCATCACAGGCAAAGTCCCAGTGATTTCAGAGGAGTGTTGGAGAAGCAGCAGCCGATAATTCATTCAGAACAAAACACACGAGCATGCATTGTCCTCCGTGAGAGGTGGAAACCAAAAAAAACAAAAAGAAACCAGGAGGCTGAGCTTTAAAAGACCCGAGGAGACTATAAAAGTGGTTTCATGCCCTCTGCAGTGAAACAGCTCAGCTCGATATGCGCGCAGAGGACGACACACACACACACACACACACACACACACACACACACACACACACACACACACACACACACACACACAAGGTTTATTCTCAAAAGTCGGCTCTCTGTCAGAGGTAGAGACAAACGAGCAGCGGGAGTTCACGTTTAGTTCACGTAAGATTATTATTATTATTTAATTTTTTTGATTTAAAGTCAGCATATTCAACACATAACAGAGTGTTGGACGTGGTTTAGTAGTCTACAGAAGTGCACACGTTTGCTACTTCAGTGAATAGGATGCAGGTCTTCTCCAGCCGACCCGGAGCTGTTTGACACATTTCTCTCTCCTCCACCCTCCCACCACCACCACCACCACCCTCCACCCCGAGCTGGATCCGTTCTCTTACCGGGGGTTAGTCGGGCTCCTTTCTGCTTCTCTGGCCGTACGTTTGATGCCACGGACATGGGAGCGCGTCAGAGTGAGAGTTTGCTTTGGACTGTGCTGATCCTCTGGATGACCACGTCCGCTGAGGGGACCTGGAAGACCGGACTGTACAGGACCTACTCATCCGGGACGCAGACAGCAGCCTCTCTCACCTCAGTCTATCAGAAAAGGTCAGTTTATATTCATATACTACACTGGACCTGCTGTATGCTGCTCCTTCATTATGTCTTGTGTAACATCCACACAATAACATTACATTACAGTCATTTAGCAGACGCTTTTATCCAAAGCGACTTACAATCAGTAGTATATTACATATCATTCACCCATTCACACACTGATGACAGGCTACCATGCAAGGTGCCACCATCAGACTCTAACTAACATTCATGCAACATCCAGTCCACACCGATGGCAAGCCTTCAGGAGCAACTTGGGGTTAAGTGTCTTGCCCAAGGACACATCGACTGCTGAAGCCGGGTATCGAACCACCGACCTTCTGAATGGAGAACTACCTTGCTCTCCACTACGCCACAGCCGCCCTAACCTTTTTACCACCAACCTTTTTAGCCTCAGTCTATTTTAAAGCTTACAGTCTCGGTTGTTTTGTTTCCTTGTTAACACACAACACTGCAGAGCTACTCCCATCTCCATCCATCTACCACGTCCTATTGTCTTCCTGACACTTTGTTTCCTTTTTCCTGTCCTGGCAGCACAAGTTGCTCTGCTGACTCCCCTTTTCATTGTTGTCCACTTTCACCCACCCTCTCTCTCTCTCTCTCTCTCTCTCTCTCTCTCTGTGGGGCTCCAGAAAGCACCCTCACTGTCTCTGAGGTGTGTTGTTGTTGTTGTTGTTGTTGTTGTTCTCTTTTAACTCCGCAGCAGGAGATGCAGCAGCAACGACTCCATCATCTGCTCCTTCTAAGCTGTCAGGGTGCTCTTCCAAAAAAAACACCACCTTTTAGTCCTCACATCTGTCCAGTCAAACCCGCTCCTATGTGGATCCCAGTGGTGAGGACGGGATGCATCTTGAATAAGTGTTAAAGACAGTGAATGAGGAGGTGATGATTTTTTTTTATGGCTGTAATAAATCGCACACGATTGATAGCATAAGAATAAGTCATGAGATGAGATGAGAGAAGAGTTACAATACTCCCAGAAGAGTGATAACCAGCTCTGCTCCCCTTCTGG
Source organism: Anoplopoma fimbria (assembly GCF_027596085.1). Lineage (NCBI taxonomy): Eukaryota > Metazoa > Chordata > Actinopteri > Perciformes > Anoplopomatidae > Anoplopoma > Anoplopoma fimbria. The sequence continues at coordinate 4,203,460 of NC_072461.1, forward strand.
ACGGAGCCAAAGTTTAGCTCGGACACTAGCCAATGCTTACTAGTGACTAGACGTCTCACAAATATTTATGCTGTCAGGTTGAGAGTGTGTGCAGAGTAATGTGTGTGTGTGTGTATGTGTGTGTGTGTGTGTGTGTGTGGGCCGACTGTGCCCCGAGGCTGAAACCTCTCCTCTCTGAAGAGGCCCGTCCCTCTGGTTGTCTCCAGGTGGCTTTCAGTGCTCCCAGCCTCGCTCCGCTGGCTCACCTCCCTGCTCGGCTTCTCTGTCCCTCGTGGGCAGAGGTTTGTTGACATGTTTACTAAACACAAGCAGCTGGGACTCCACTGCATCTGGGCTTGTTCTGGGAAGGGGAGACGAGTTTACTGTGGGTTTTGCTGCTGTTTGTAAGTGGCAAGTGGAGGAATGCGAGGATAGACAGAGACGAAAGTTGTTGTTGATGTGAGTCGGCCATCTTCTTCAGAGGCGGCGAGGTCAGCGGGTTTGAGGTGACATGAGAGGAGCTCAGTCCACCTGCTGTCTGGGCCGCTCTGTAAAAAGCAGCAGTTTATGGTGTGTCCACAAAGCCAAACAGTAGCAGTGGGATTTCAGACACCAGCGGGCCCTTTCATGGGCATTAGCAACGTGACACTGAATGACAGAAACTTAACTTGTCACTGGGGTTCAGGCACTTCAAAGGAAATAGATATTCATTTTTAGCAGACTGGGATTCTGTCACAGGAAAAGCTTCTGTAAGAATGTCCTCCCTTACCAGCCCTGTCTTCACACAGCGATTACCCAAATCAAAGGGGATTAACGACTCTTGAGTAATTTTGCATTCGCTCTGTTGAGGAGCTGATAAAGTGTTCGTTCACCCTTGTCGTTCTTAACGACTACATGAGCTCAGTAGACTGAGGGGTTACAAGGTAGCTGCTTCTTTATTTCTTGTCTGGCCCACTTCTTTATCCCCCCTCGGAGGACTTGTCATGGTCTGACAGGCGGTCTGAACCCCGTGGCCACCCTCATTCCTCGCACATCTTAACCATGTCCACGTTTTCTTTAAGCATGGGAATGAAGATGACAGAGATTCCAGTTGGCTGAGCCCCGTGTGGCTTAAAGCAGAATGGATTTAGATTTCAAATAACTTAAAACAATGTATGTGCTCAGGGAAAATTGTTCGTGGTTCACCAAAAGCACATTAAATCACTGGTGGCTGATACATAAATCAGGAGGGAGGAGACCACATACCAGTGTAGAGCTGCAGCAATTAGTAGATTAATAAATGAATGCAGCTAAAATTTGTAAAATTTCCATTTTTTTGTCAGTGTGAAGATTTGCTGCTTTTCTCAGTATTATAATATTGTTCACCAAATATTTTTGTCTTTTGGACTAGATTTTAGTTTCTCAAATATACTTGCTTGTTTCTCTAGACTTCTACAACTGTAAACAGAAACCTTTTGGGTTTTGGACTGTTATTTGGACAACACAACACATTGAAGACATCACCTTGGACTTTGGGAAATGTGTGATGCCCTTTTTCCACCAATTTATGAACATCAATCGAAAAATCTGGAAAATCATTCAGATAAATTGATAATGAAAATAAGCCCCATATCAGTCCCCCAATAAAGTTCTGTACACTGCAGGCGACTAGTCCACAGTGTCGGTATCTCAGCTCAGCTCCACATGATTGTACATTCATGTCTTATAACCAGGCTGTATGGAGCCATTGATGTGATATAAGTGATTTCTTCAGAAGAAACTCCATTTGTACTTCCATCCGAAACACTTAAAGATGCACCGACCCGTTACTTACAGAGACACTCTCAGAGCTCACAGGTGTCCAGGTATGAAAGCTCAAAACAGACAAAGACAAATGAGAGTTTTCCTCTTTCCTCTGAGGCTGCTGCTAGGAGTCACTTAGCCCTGACCTTCAAGGCCTCACTGTGGTGCTTTGATTCTCATCACTGTCTTCTGCACAGGGAAAACAGACGGCAACTTTGAACCTGCAATATGATAGCCCACCAGCCCTAATGTTCTCTGTTAATTCATCATTCAATACTTCTTCAGATTCTTACATATATACAATATTCTGTTTCCTAGAAGTTGCAGATTATGACTCCAGGAATGTTGTATCCATCTCTCTTCATTAATTTCACTGTGACTGTACTCTCTCTATCTTTCTCTCTTTGTCATTTTTATGTTGCGACACATTTATCATGTCCCTCCTCTGTAACCCGTGGGACCTACGGTGCTTCATAATTGTCTTTCCTTCCATTTCCCTGTTTCCCATAGGAAGCACCCTTGTGTGACCCTTGTGATAAAATAACATTTGTCTCCTCTCCTCTTGTCTCCTCTGTCTGGCCGTTTGCCACATCTGTCTTTTGTCCTTTGTTCTCCTCGAGTATTTTTCCCACAGACAGAAATCTAGAGAAATTCCTTTAGATTTCAATCCATGCCGCATTTCTAACATATCTTCGAGAGCTTTTCCTCCCACAGAACATGAATGGAAGCGAGTAACTAGTCTGGGACATGTTTCGCTCACTCTCACCAGCGTTTTCTGTCCTCATCAGCAATCCTGTCAGTTCACACAGCTCCCAGGTTCTCCCTCCTCACACAGTCTGCTGCAGAAAAGTGCACTAACTCAGTGTGATCATGAAAGATGCAGCCTACATAGCGTATACGTTCAAATGAGGGCTACTAGAATACAGCATACCTGTTTAAGCTTTCTTGGACAAGTTCATGGGCTCTCTGTCAGTATTCACATTCATTTAGGCACGCAGCATTCAGCACGTTTCTGTTTCCCTCCAATGTTTTACTGTCTTGGCGTCTGTAGCGTTGAGGAACAGATGGGCTGAAGCTGTGATTCTTTTCTGTCCCTTTTTAAAAAATTGAAGATTTCTCTGATAACTGTTGGCTGTGACTGTGAGCGACAGTTGATGATTTATTTAGCTTGGGCCTGGCGTTCAGTGTGCCATGTGTGCTCAGAGACCTGATTCTCACTAAGGGCCTGCCTGGTGCTTGTTCCAGTGAAACTGCATGGTGCTGGTGGGTTTCACACTTCATAACCCAAGGAGGCCTCCAGTAAGAGGAGGGTGTTGACTATGAAATATTTTATATTTAAAGACACCAAGCACACCAAGTGTCCCTGTATGACTAAAGCCAGGCAACATTCAGTGGTCCAATGTAAAGTAGTAACAAAGAGAGGAAAGTTTTTTGCTTTAGGGCTTGTAAGTAAGACACACAGTACTTTCAATCTTTAGCCTAACACATCCCAGTGGAGATAGTGATGTTACCTTTACTATCTTAAAGCATCTCCATCCTCTCTGCAGTGGAGAGAGTATTGTGTAAATCAGTTACGTAGGTACTGCAGGTATTGGTTGTCAAGCCATTTGGGGAATTGCAAACTCTGTTACGCCAACTGCTTTTGTTATTTAGTTCACTGAAGCAGCAGCGGTTGGCATTTCCTCTTCGGTAATTGCATAAGTGCAACGCAAAGAGAGAGAGGGAGACCATAAACCCCTCCCGAACCCCCCCAATCCCACTTCCCCCCTCGTACCCCCTGGTGACAATCTGAGCTGTACCCAGGTGAAACCTCCTCTCAGCCTGGGAAACTGAGATGTTTATCTGTTGGGTCTGGAGGATAAGTGGTGGGGAGGAGTTGTGCTTAGTACCCCGTCCTGTTCCTCCAAGCTCTACCTGAACACAGCTGCTCCTTCAATGTCTGATTTTCCACTGATGATTAGAGCTTCTTTTCTCTTTTTTTTCTGGACAAGGGAAAGCAATCACAGGGTAATCATATAGATCTGTGTTCATTTTTGTAGCCTTAGGGCTGATGGATATTCTAAGACACGTGAAGGGTGGGCTTGTATTTAAATAACATATGTGGCAGATTAATTCCCTACTCGCTTTACTTGAGAAGTTTAGGATTCATTTAAACTGTCTCTTACTTTTGCACACCGTTTACTTTTGACAGTCCCTGGAATAAGTTCACACATTTCACATTTGTAACCTACTCGGGCGAACCTTTTTCAAAACGGCATAATTCTATAAGCTACATTATTATTACAGGAATGGAAAACATCAAGATGAATCAATAATCCAAAGTAAACTGTAGCAGAGAAATAGTCACATCAAGTAGAAATACCTGCAGTAGTTTCCAGACATTTCTCTCAGAGGGCTCAGGTCTGTGTGTGCGGCCGCCACCACATGTGGGGATCGTTAATTGGAGCTGGTTCAGGGCTGCTCCGCATCCTCCGCCATCGGCTGTTTCCTTTAGTGTAAACCGTCTCCCACACACACACATATGGTCTCACATATTGACAAACAGACTTTGGGGGGGAAACACCCTCCCGCTCTTGGAAACACATTGGCAGCAGAACAAACAAAGTATAGTTTTGCGTTACGAGCCACGCGGCCTCTTTGTGGTTTCTGCATAAAGCCCCCTTTCTGTACATCTACTGATTGTGTAAACACAGGCCGTAGTAATTGTTGTCCTCCAGCTGTATACATGTGAGGTAATCTGGTTATTTGTACACTTTGTTGTTTGTAAAATATAATATATATATATATATATATATATAATACATATGGCAGCTCAAACAACCTCAGGGTGTTTACGTACATTAAAGGTAAAGGATAAAATGAAACTGGGCTCTCAAGCTAAACTTTTCTCATAAACATATCATCATTGCCTCTACACTCTCAGGAACAGATATCTGCTCCTGTAGAGGGGTAATATAGCTCTCAGTGAGGATTAAACCAAACCGATTAGCTCCCAAATGAATCACCTTTAATTATAGTGACATGATTTGGTGCCTTTAGCCTAATGTTGGCTTTGAGTGCTTTACTGTATGACAATTTAGAATTTTGCTGCTGGAGGCCTAAGAAATGACTAAAGCAATGCACTTGACTCAGCCTGATCTAAGAGATCTAAGTATCAGACCTTGACCTCTGACCTTTACATAAGTGTTTTTTCTCTAGAAGGCCAGTTCCTTAACAGCCTCAGTGGATCCTGATACTACGTCTCCCGAAGCCTCTCTGGAGAATATGTCGACTCATGACCCAGAATAACCGTGTTGAAAAGCTTTTAAATCTCCGTATGGAACTTCATCCTCCTCTTTTATTCCTTCCTGAGGGACTTAGCCTCTTCTAAGAGCCAAATGCAAAAGGATCTGTTTTGATCGAAGAGAGAGACCGCAGTGTAAATAGGGCCCACAATGCACTCCTGCTAATCTTGGGACTGATTAAAACCGCGTAAACACCATAAAAAAGTTTCAAAACAAAAGGATGGGGAAGGGATGCATCAATCTAAACCCGCGGGAAAGACACAGCATAATCAATGTGACTGCATGGGTAATTTACTTTTATGAGCCTCTTATCTCTTGAGTGCACTTGTTTGAGGGTGTTTTGACAATAGCAACCGTTCTTCCTTGAATTATTTACTTTGAAAATGTGATCTTATTCTGTATCTAAAATTAACAACAGCTGTTTTGTTCTGTAATCTGTATTTCTGTGTTTTTCACTCACTCTCTTTCTCCCTTCAGGAACTGGTGTCCTCATACGGTCACTAAGACAGTGACCTGCCAGGTGCAGAATGGGACAACCCTGCAGCGGGTCTACCAGACGTGTCGCTGGCCGCAGGGATGTACAGGAGGCAGGTGAGAAGGCGACTTTACCACAACTTTTACTGCCGTACCACTAACCTGAGCTTTTTTATAGAGAATAACCCACTTTAAAATATACTTAAAACAACCTCTGTGGGTTATAGTTATACTTAAATAAAATAAAAGTCCTGTAATACAATCATTTATTAATTTCATGTAATTTAAAAAGGAAAGATACAGTTTGTTAGTATCTAGTTGCTCTTGGTAAACCTGAACAAACTCATTTTCAATGAACCTGCAAAGAGTGAAAAGCACCCGTAACTGTGCTGCCAAGAAAATAGCATCTCTGTGCTCTGGTGCTATTTGCATGTATTTAAATAAGCATTTAAGCATACATTTGGTGCAAAATCAGCCCCTTTCTATGCAAATCATTCATTTGACCCTCATTGCTGAAGTGATAATAGCCACTCACAGTTACAGTGAAATTATTAGCATCCTCAAGGAGTTGATGGTGACCGACTCGGGGATTAAATCCCAAATATGTTTTTTCTCTGTCTTGTCTATAAGTCCTTGACTGAGGTTTTGAGGAATGCCTCTGCACCTCGTCGGTCAGTAACTGTAGCTCGCTGTTTGAAAATTTCAATGCTACATTGATTGGAATCAGATTAAATTGCACTCAGCCTCAAAACTTTATGGATGTGTAATACACCCAGAAAGTTTATTATGTAATATGTTAATCGCAATATCTTTTATGAATCTAACCTTGAGATGGGAAGATAGTTGCTGCAACTGATGCACAATTCATGGAGCCATCAGTAGCCCGAATCCATTCTTTTGTGGATTCACCTGTAAGAAATCAAATTACACCGGTTTAACATTTTAAATACCAAGTCATCTAAAATAACTCGAACCACTCACTCGTCACAAAGTGTACCGTCACCGATGTGTGAATGAGGAGATATTTGTGCCATACTTCTTTGCTATTAAGGTTGCAAAATTGCACTTCATGTGATGTGCAGATTCAAATATTGCGGATGTGTGAATGTGCCCTGACACATTAATTCTGCTTCAAAAAGCTCACAGAGTCACAGTGCATACGTAGACTACCTGTATGTGTGTGATGGCTTTAGTTCTTCTCTTGTTGTTATTTTTTTTAGCTACAGGACCGTGGTTAGACCTTCCTATAAAGTGGTGTATCGAACTGTGACCTCGCTGGAGTGGAAATGCTGTCCAGGATTCAGCGGCGCTGCCTGTGAAGAAGGTAAGTCAAGACAGAAGGACTCACAGACGCATGCATACATTAGTAACACAGCAGCTGATAGAAATGAACAGCAGTTGGGGCTCTAGAAAGGGGCCATTTTCACAGTCTAAGGACTGAAAAATCGTTTAGTGCGTCTCTGTTTCCTCTTTTCATCATGCTTTATCTCCTCAAGTTTACCCATTTATCACCGTCTGCATCCCTCTGTTTTTGCATTGCGGTCTTATTGCCTGTACGTGTGCCTTCCAATACATGTGTACGAGTAATCCTTTAAAACAGGAGTGATTTCCATTAGGCTTACATAAGGCAGCTTCAGTCTTCGTAATGAAGTCAAGAAATAAGATCCTTCAGCCTCTTCAGGGTGAGTCAGATACTTCCAGATTATTAATCAGTTTGAATGTGTTCATTGTAGGAGTCATTGTACTATGCGAGGGTTGATTCTTCAGTGTGGTTTGAGTTTTATGGTCCAGCTGGAATCAAGTCCTCACGCTCTTAAAGTACCATGCTAGCACTGCTGTTTTCATTTTTCAACTACAGTAGCTGCACACACACACACACACACACACACACACACACACACACACACACACACACACACACACACACACACACACACACACACACACACACACACACACACACACACACACAGTGTATAATGACTTCCCCTGGTTCTGGCCCCCGTGTCTCTGCAGTCTGGCCAGAAGGGTGGACTGGGTGTAACATAAGTTGTCAGGCTTTGTGACACAAAGGGCGATAAATGTTTACAGTGTTTAAAGTGGTCACTTTATTTGTGCTGCTAAAAGCAGAGGCTGTTTTTGTCTCTTTTATGCTACCACTCCCAGGTGAACAGAGAGCAACTCTCGCTGCTGCAGTGAGGCTTCAGCTGGAGACATTTCTCCACTTCAAAACTGCCTGAATGTTGTGCTTGTTTTAGAGCTTCCCCACTTTCAAAGTCAAAGAACACATTGGCAACCCAGACTTTACTTAACAAAAGCAGGGGAACACACAGTCAAACAGGGAGGAAATTATCCAATTAAGTTGTTGCTGGAGGAGATTCCCCTCCGGTTGTCATGGCAGTAGGGGGGCTGTCGAGCCAGCATGGATGCTGGGATTAGCCACTTATCTGAGCGTCGTTCCGGGTGGCTTAGATCACAGGCGGCGCTGAGTGGAAGTGACAGGTCCCATTCACAGGGCCTTTACTCTCCGGCACCATGGATGCTATCCAGGGCCACCGGCGCTTTGTTCTGCTCCTGCCGCGTGAGCAGAACCTCTTGCCAGCGCAGAACCTGATACCCCGCTGCTGTCTGCCTCATTCGCCGCTTTAAGGAGAAATATAAGCTTGCCACACAGGCAAAGCTGGAGACCGGATTGTGCTTAAATCTGTTGCCATAATGTTGCCAAGTGAAGTTAAAGCTGCACACGTAGTTCAGTGGGTGCAAGTTTCAAATCCAGGCCCTTAAAACCGGTTTACGGCTCCATCTGCAAATCTGTACACATTTCTTTGTGGTTTTCCAGACGACCTTGAGCACTTGTTTGTCCTTGAGTCTGGCTAAATTACAAAGGCTCAGTACAAACAGCACCTCTCTTAAATAAAAGAACAAACAGGGGGCGGCTGTGGCGTAGTGGAGAGCAAGGTAGTTCTCCAATCAGAGGGTCGGTGGTTCGATACCCGGCTTTGGCAGTCGATGTGTCCTTGGGCAAGACACTTAACCCCAAGTTGCTCCCGAAGGCTTGCCATCGGTGTGGACTGGATGTTGCATGAATGTTAGTTAGAGTCTGATGGTGGCACCTTGCATGGTAGCCAGTCATCAGTGTGTGAATGGGTGAATGATATGTAACATACTACTGATTGTAAGTCGCTTTGGATAAAAGCGTCTGCTAAATGACTGTAATGTAATGTAAACAACTATTATCCTTTTCGAAATCTTCTGTCTAGGTCAGACATTAAAAACATATTCCTTTTGATCTAATAAATCTCATGAATAACTTACACCGGATACATATATCTGTAGAAACCTCTTTTCGGTTACATACCTTTGCTCCCATCATCCCTTTTCCTCTGCTTGTCTGCCTTTCACAGACTGTGGAAAATGTGTATGATCCGCTCATTTACTCACGCTGCCCTGCTTTTACTTCGACCCTTCTCTCACCAGGCCGACCCAAAAGCCCCTGGCCACGTCTGACTCCCAAGGCCAGTCTGCATTACAGCAGATCTCAGCAATGTCCATAGCAGCAGGACTCTGGGGCGGCTTTAAGGTGCAAGAGAGGACAGGAAGTGCATTATAAGCTGAGAGCACGGTCTTGATATGCTTACATTTTAAATGGAGATGAGAGAGTTGTTTTCTCTTGTGTCCCTCCGTTCTCACCCGTCTGCCTGCCAGTCGATTGGTCAACATATGTAAATCAACAGGTCCAGTCCCAAGAAAAGATGATGTGTCTCTGTTTTAGGTTTTAGATTATGCGTTTCCAAAGCAGCAGATATAAACGAGAGAACAATATGGGAAGAGTTCACGCCATGCTGTCATCCAGTCATACACAGGCTTTTGAGGCTTTTTGGCATGTCACACTCAAACTGAGGGCTCAAGAGGCAAAACATTACATCACACCCAGGCTGATAAACAAACTAACTCCATCTGAGTCCAAGCGCAGTAAGATAACGCTGCATCAGACTGGAACCTTTCACATTCACTCACTTTTTCTTATTTCCTCACCCTAACCTCAGGACTTGGCTGGAATTCCAGGCCAGTGCTGTAATTACTGGGTCCTAATTGTTTTCTATGAGGTTTGGGAGATATTGTCTTACTTGTGGACCTGGAACACAATGGTCTTTATCTCTGATGGAGCTTGAGAAAAAAAAAGGCTAAGTATTTGCAGATGGAAGCACTTTCATAGCTTGCCAGAAGAAGGGATTTAATGTATGCCTGGTTGGTTTTGGCATTTCAAATAAGTAAATGCTTGTTTTCAGATGGGATATCCTAAATTGTGCCACATCAAACACAAATATCGAAATGATACCTCATTTAGGAGCAATTTTGTGACACGAGAATATCAAATGTAACCCCATAAAAGCATCATTATTACATTAGGAGCTGGCTCTCAAAGACTCTAACCCGTGCAGGTTGCATCAGTGTCAATATACAGTGCAGCAATGAAGGATGATTGCACGCTCAGCAGTTGTGGATATCATTCAAATTTATTATTTTGGACTTTGCCTCGGCATGTTAATTTATATGAAGTCTTAAGAGTGTGAAGGTGGCATTAAGAGACCGCAGTAGATATGTTTGCTTTGTTTTGATTTATGACAAGACACCACTAAAAAGAAATATGGGTGCAGCTTGTCGTAGGAGGGGGCCGGCATGCAGCAAAACATATGGGGGGGAAGACGTAGGTTTGAATTAGCACGGCTGTCAAAGCTCCGCCACGGGGGTCCTCATCAAGCCATATCTGTCCGCCAAACGGAGGCTGCGTTTTTTTGGGTCGCAATTACGGTATGGCTGGGAGGCATCGGCACGCCGTCTGTAATAAGCCGCAGAAATGTAATCTGTGTTTTCACAGCTCAGCGTGGCTTATCACAGGCCTGCACGCTAAACCCGGCGCTTTAAACATCAGTCGGCTGCAGCTTGCCATTAGCAACGGAAGAGTGGGAGTGCGTGGACGCCGGTATATGTGTCTGTCTGACTGCTAGAGTGAATGTGTAGGCGGAGGAGCGAGGTGTTGAGGATTTGTACAGTGAGGGATGCAGCTGTTGGGCGTGATTAGCTGCTTTAATGGCAGCAGGCTTTAGTGGCTGTGTGGGGAGCGACCCCAGCCCGGGGTTAGAGGGGAGGGAGCTGAACAAGAGCGGGTGACCTCCACTCCTTTTAGACCACACAGAGCAGCACAGACAAACATGGAGCCAGCTTTTCATTTAGCCCTCCTCTTGTCTTCCAGTCACATTCCTGGATCCCTCTGTGTTTGCTTTAGCAGGTGTTAAATATGTTATTCTCCATTGCTTTGATTCATTCACACAAAAAACTAAACTGATTTGATGTCAGATTTAGCCAAATCCAGGGTATTTTTGCCGAGATCCATAAAGACGCATAAATCATAGACATACAGGGAGGCAGACTGTAGCCGGCGTGCAGAAAAGGCCACAGCAGCTGATATTCATGGTTATGTAAATGGCCAGCGAAGCACAACTGCTGAGCCAAAATTGGAAACAGCTGAAGTAAAAGCAAACTGGGCTGAGGGGCCCCAGATGAGATTAGACATTGGAGAGTCCAACAACCCTTTGAGGCCACGCTGCTGCGCTCAGGGGAATTGTCATTATAGTCATTAATTAACTAACAACAGCACTGAAGATACAGAACTACCAACATTAAAGTAACTAAACCAAACAGTGGAGGGAAGTGTTTCCTTTTCTCTTGTCCGCCTTTCTATTCATGTTGTTTTTCTTCTTGTGTAAGTGTATGCTGGTATGTCCATCAGGTTTATGAAAAATAACAAAATTCCTTGAAGGGCTCAGGAATATAAATTGCAATATGTACTAATAATTCTGATAATATTATGACATTTTTTTTTATAAATGTTCCATGCAAACCACAAACAGAGCAGTCTGTGGAATAATATAGTCATCACATTATTATGACTCCCTTTGCCTAAATGGTTTATGATTGACTGTACTATTGTGTAAGGCCAAAGGCAAAAGAGAGACACAGTAATGGTAGAATATAATTTTCTAGCCAGACTCATTCATTCATTCATTCGTTCTTATTTATTATAATAGTTTATTTGATAAACTCCTGGCGTTTAGTCTGTTCTTAACTCTCACATAAATGGGAGTGAGCTTCAAGAAAAGCAGAGGCACAATTCCTTCGCTGAAACTTTTTAAAGTTTCATACATACTTAGCCTTGATTCTGAGTTAAGTTTTATGTTTCTGGCTCGTGGACTGGAAATGCCTCTTCTGCTTACTGATTTATTTATTATTTTTCAAGACTTCCCAAGGGAGTAAATTGAAAACTGTTTTTCCTGACATAAAGTGGGCCAAGTCAGCAGTGCAAAAAAAACTTTTAGGGATGAAAATAGACACACATACACACACACACATAGGCCATTGTAGCTGGAGTATTCTTCTGTCCCTATAAAGCGGAGGCATTTCCCCTCGCCCGGTAGTTTAAGTGGATTTATGTGCTGACGGAGTGACCCACAAACAGACAGGCTCTTTACAGCCTGAAGGATCACGCAATCAGGAGCAGAGAGAAGAAAGACGCTCTCCTCCTGGCTAAGATAAAGCCAACTGAACTCGTAACAGAGCTTTTATCATGGAGACAGATAAAGAAAAGAAAAAGCTTTTAAATTCCTCCAAACTACTGGAGGTGTTGGCTCTATCTTCTTTTCTCTCATCTCTGATCCGCTCAGCAGCTGATGCCATTAAAGCTGCATTGACCCCGTCCGCTCGCTGCCTTTCAACATATCACCACCTCTCATCTTGCAGGTAGAGAGCTGCATGATGTCGGTACGGTATGACACAGCACTACTGACTCTAAGTAGGATCTCAATAGGTAAAGAAGCATATTTTGGGGTTTTGACGTCAGTGCAAAGACAATGGCAGCATTGATGGAGGGGGTGCGTTCAGGTCGGGTTGGTTCCATACAGCTGTGATTAGTTTAACAAACCCAATCCTGCTTATTGCAAATCACTGTCTCTCCACTAATTTGTCCAAATTATCCACTTAGGTTCCACTTTTTTTTCTGTTTTAATCTTCCTTCTCCCTTTATATGGAGCTTCGTCATTCTGTCAGTCCATTACCTACGTTTGCTTTTACTTCACTTGATGAACCCATGGATTGATTGATTGAATTTATTTGATGAATAAAAACACAGAATAATTCAGATTTCCACTGTGGTCCTCCAACATACAGCGAACAACACAACAAAAAACATAACACCAGACGAGACAAAACCGGAAATGTCAGAAATGAGTAAGAAGTGCTAAATGTATGTATTCAAATTGCTAGTGAGAAAATATTCAGACTTGTTCCTGAAAAACAACACATTTGGGAAGCTGGAGTCAGCAAATGTAACCAATTAGTCAATCATCAATTATTCCAGATCTGATTTGATTTTTATCTCAATTAACGTTTCAACTCTTCAACACAATTTCACTCTTTATTCTCTGTCTATCAGTCATGTGAATGCCTGTAAAATCCAGTCATGTCTCCTTACTGCTGTCTCACACTCAACCCCACCCTGTGTATATGGACCACAAAAATACAATAAAAACTGTTGTTTTTAGATTAAATATTATTATCTTACATTCAGTCTGTGGGATTTTCACACTCCCAGTAGCCCTGACAATCTAGCTCCTCATTTGTCACTGTTATGAGTTCATATACATGTACAATGCCACATAAGAGTGGCTTGAGTGTTGTGGCTCAGTGGGTGGGGATTTTATGAAGCCGACCTTCAAACCTTCCCCACTCCCATGTATACTGAACCACAAACAGGCCACCACATCAGCAAGATGTTGCTGTGGCGTGTTGTGGTGACATCATTTATGGCCTCTCATATCACAGACCTCCCAAACAACCCCCAACCCCCATCCCTCCAGCTCGGTCTCAGAGTCCCAGCCACTAAACGCTGCACTCTTGGATAATGTGTAGAATTTAAAAGTCATTGCCCCTGTCTGAGTCTTGAGCTCTATTTTGGTGCTGGTCTTTGCATATATTTCCATTTGCTCATGTGCTTGTGATACGCAGCTAAGCAGGGATGAGGAGAGAGGGGCTGATGGCTGTGATTAGTTCTGGACTGAAGACGAGGTCGGAGACGATGTTTGGATGAACTGCACCAGCAGTCGGCCTAATTAGAGAAATTTAAACTAGACAGAGGAGCCAATCGGCTTGACCGAAGAGGAATGACCTCACTGGACGGCTAGGACAGAGTAGAGGATGATAGAACTTGTCTCTAGAGAACAAATTTATGACATATAAGAGCTGTGAGAAATCTACTGTCTCAACTCCCAGCGGCCTGTAGGCTTTTGTTAATCTCAACTGTAGAAGTGTCTTTGTGTGTTCAGCTTGGCGATCAGGCGGCAGCGTGTTGCCAGGTGATAGAAATGCCAACTCCAGAGTTATCATAATTCATGGCAAACTATCCTACCAACCAACAACTAACTGGGTACCCAGAACTGAGTTTACAACCTATCGTATATAAATCTATGCCAACTGTCTGTGATACTCTTCATACTACATCTATTGGTAGACTGTAATGGGCTCCAACCACAGGCCAGTGTTTAAAATGGTTTGATGTGGTTATATTTCGTATATTATGCAGGCACACTATGAATTCTAGCATGTATGCAAATAGGTTGCAGGTGAACCATCACTGAAATACAGTCACCAAGAGTTTGTAGAAGGTTGTGAGTAATCACAATGGATATCCAAGATGGGCAGAAATGTGGTTAGGAACTGTGATTTGTTGCAGATCCAGGGTCAGATTGTCATATTAAATTGTTGAGATAGTCAATGTGTCATGGTTAAAAGCCAGCTCTGTATCATTTAACTATTGTGGAACAAAATTAAATAATGACGACTATCTGAATGTCTAAATTATCGTACATTGATTGTATGTCACTCTAAGAGTAAAATGATCATACTAATACCATAAGCAGTATGTGGCCAGATCCCACACATTGAACATTTTAATGTCTTGCGTGGTGTGTGTAATTTTATATCAGTTTGAATCATAATTGTGTGTAAAAATGTGCCATTTAAAACAAACTTGTTTAAAACAAACAAACATGCTGCATGTGTAATAATTAAAATCGTATTCAGCCCACAGTGTTGCACAGAAAGTGGTGTTTACCCTGCACTAATAGAGCATGTAAGACAAGCATCATTTAGGAAAGGGCTCGTATCTCCTTGGCTGCGTTGTCTGAGGTTGTGTCTCAAGGGCTTCTCTTGATACCAACGCACATACGGGCCTGCACGCACACTCAGACGTGTTCATTCTACAGTACTGCCGAGACGGCTCTTCCTTTTAACCGTCCGTCTTGTTCACTTGGAGACACACATCTTGTTGAGATCATCTCAGGGGCACAGAGTGATGTTCACATTGTTCAGGAAATGTGGTATGCTTCACTGGTCCAGGACCAGTCCAGGAAGAGGTTGTGGCAGCGGGCTGGTGTGGCTGGTGAGGCAGTAGTGTCAGGGGCTCAGAGCCAGAGAGGCCCAGCGGGGTGAGCTCATTAACAACAGGACGTACCCCTGAACCTCTAAACCCAGGCCTGCATTCCGTCCGCTCTGCTGCCCCCTGGGACTCATCCAGGGGGGCTTTAACAGGCCCGTTGTTTTGGTTGGACGCTCGCCACTTCCAGAGCCGAGCTGTGCATGACGACTCCCCCCCTCCGCTGCCTCAATCGGGACTATAAATCCAGTCAGGAGAGGGTGTCTGTGTGTTCCTGCTTCCTCAGGTGTTTATGGCTCTCTCACTCACTCATACTGAGCTCACAGCCAGAGCCTGGCAGCAAACAAACACTTGTACACACGCAGAAATGTTTTTAAAACACCTGCTCCCACAAGCGCACACACACATAAATCAAGTTTGTAGGTAGACACAGACATGTGACCCAGACTATATTAAACATGAACACCACAGATGACTCAGGGGGCACAAACACGAGAAAAAAAAGTGAGCTGAACTTGCTGACTCTCTGTAATCACTGAGCTTGGTACAGCACACAGACACACGCTCACTTTCTCGCTCTGTTTCTGAACGCAAACACTCTGCATATGAGTTGCACATGTTGCCTTATGACACACTGACCGGTCAGTAAATCACTGCTACTGTGCCAGAGTTAAAGCTCCATCTACACTGCTGCCATCAGAGTATGCAAGTGAGGAACAGAGGATGAAGTCAATTTTTATTTCTGTTGGTTGCCCTCATTGTTCTCTTCCTAAAAGGCTCAGTCTCACCTGATGGGAATCTCATGTGGCCCCATGAGACCATGTCTGGTCAGCTTTGTGGAGACAACATGGCTCACAACCTGTTAGGACAATCATGAAACCAAATATACAACTTTTAAAAGTTCTGTTGCTATAGTGTACTGTTTTGGCGGTAACACTGTCTGTGTTAATGTGGATTTATGTGTAATTGTGCGACAGTGTTGCTGTAGGTTCTTCCAGCAAGGGAGTTGATTTATGATTTGGCAACACCAGATGGATAGTACATTATAAGATTATACTGTGCTTTAATTATATTCCCCACTGTAATTGTGTTCACATTCTGTTATTCACTGGGATAGAAAGGACTTTGCTCAATGTGTTTTACTGAAAAGATGAAGATTACTGAGCCTTCATCATCTTTCTTCACGTTGTTTTCACTATCAACAATCTCAATTAATGATTTGTGCAAGTAAAAATTCCCAACATTCCCTAGTTTCAGCTTCTCAATTGTGAGGATTTTCAGTTTAATCAATGGATATTATCCGTTACTTCCAGCCCGACAGGTAGAAGCCATATTTGTTACGACCACAGGTTCTGTTGCTACTCTGCAACCCCTTAACAGTTAAAAACACCCGTGGCTTTAGAGGTTCTAGTCTCATTGGGGCTGAAATGTATGCCCGCCTGAGACTCAGTCAGGTAATTTGGATAAAAACCTCCACAAAATGACACATGCTTCTCATTTTATGCATTACAGAACTAAAGAAAATGAGGAGGAAAAGTAAAAGCTTTAGTTTCACTGTAGACATTCTTTGGATGTTCACAGTGGTTACAGATTTGTAGTTTTTCTTTCTCCTTTGTGTATATTAACTGAATACTTGACTCAGTATCTATGTGAAATTAGGTAAATGTTTATACTAATATGTCTAAAACCACACTTGTACAGTTCAGAGGATCTGGTACTGTACCACTGCCTGCACACAAATTGGCCTTTTCAAAGCGGTTAGCCTTGTTGGACATCCCCCATCATTACATCCTATTTACAAAAGACCAAAAGGATTATTCTCAGTTAATGCGTTTTATATGAACCCTTCACTTTGCCTGTGTAAACCAAGCTACTCGAGTAAACAGAGCCCCATTGAAGCAGAGTTACTAAATCTGCGGCCAGATGGGTTCTCGACCCCGAGACAAAGTGGAGAATTACAGTTTGCCCTGAGACTCGGCGCTCAACTCTCTCTTCCCTCTGGCCTCGCTCAAGGTAGGGGGGGGGGTCTATTCCTTCTCTCCTAGATGCAGAAAGAGATGAGTGTGTAAAACGAGAATGGCTGTACTAATGAACGGGTGGCCCGGCTCCAATGGGGCACGTTTCCCCAAGCGCTGCCAGGTAGAAAAGACAAAGAGAGCGAGAGCAGAAAAGAGGATGTGTTTTTTCTGATCTCTTGCTTTCACAAGCTGACACTTGCAAATAAATGGGATGGCACTGTTGTGTTAGTCCAGAAATATTATAAGGGACATGGAGAGAAGGGGAAATGGAGGGGTGTTCTTAACTGGAAAGGCCTGTTCATGTTACTGTTAAAAGGACAAAGAACAGGCTGAAGTAATAACCATGATGAGCATCATTCGTACTTCCTCTACGAGCCATAACCACAATGGTCCTCTGAGGTACTTAATCTTTTCATAATGTAACTGAACTAAAGAAGTAAAATTAGATTTGAGGCTCCCTAGTCTTTGTGTGCACTCTCTCACAGTCCATGCATCGCTGCCCCCCTGCGTACGGTTGGGTAGCCAAAGGGACGCCAAAGGGGTGAAAGGGCAGAGAAATGAGGGGTGCAGGGGTTTGTGCTTTTCTTCAGAATAATAGCAAGTATTGTTCCTTAAGTGGCAGCACTGTATCAAGACCAGCACAGGACATTTCTTGAAATACTCATTCGGTGTCAGTCTTAAATTTCATAGGCACTTCAGGGCTGTATGTAGTGAACTGGTCATGCTAAGGGAGTACAATGTGTTCCTTTTAGCGCCTGAGTATCAGTGAATCAAAAGAATGATTAAACCCGGAGAAAGCACCATACAAGTGCCTCAACATCTAGGAAAACGTGATAGCCAGGGACAAAGGAGTTTACATTCTAATACGTGGTTGTGGTCTAACTGTGCTTTGTTCCCATGTGTTGTCTTCATCTACACTGAAGACTGAAAACTGTAGTCAGCATGGATACCAGCCAGAAATAAAACAACTCCAGAGCTGAATACGAGTGACAGTAAAGTCTCAGTCGTGGATTTAATACTTTCTCTGTGGATGACTAATTGTGATGGAGGCTTCAAAACACTCCCTGATCAGTGCAGGGACGGGAGAGGGCACGCTGGGAGATGAATTACAAACACTGCTCAGTATCTTTCATCCATCAGAGCAGGTCTTTTTCCGCCATGCTGGAATTCCTTTCCCCTAGCTGCACCTGACAGTGCAGAAACCTTAGCCTGAGATACCGCCGGTTCATTATTTAATTCCAAAAGTGCAGCTGAGTTTTTCGGGAGACTCTCAGTCACGACCGAGGCAGCTTCTGTCAGCAGTAGGCAGCCGCCCTCCTTTCTGGACGAGCCTGAAGGACCGATATGAGAGGCTGTGTGCAGCAGATGGGTGGAGCGTGGATTGCTAATGTCAGCAGTTTGACTCTGATGCTAATGTTGGGCTAGAATTGTTGATGAAAAGTGTGGATGTTGAAAAGGAATGGCATAATGCAGTGCAGTCGACTGTGCAGAGGGAAGAGGGACCTGTTTGTTAGCCAAGGATAGCTTGGCAATTTGAGGGCACCACGTTCATGCCATAGGCTTAATACTTTTTCTGGCACATTACAAGATGAAAAAGTTCAGAGACATTGTGAAACCATTTCTTTTGACGAACACTAGTTAGTCATCCTTAACAACCCCAGTCACAAAATAACTGGACCTCTTTGGGAAGTATATATTAATAATAATATTTGTCTGCGTCATCTCATATGCAGAATGTTTCAGTGTCCAAAATACAGGTTTAGGGGAACGGCTTCTGTAATGTTTGATGCTTGTTTGAAACTCGATAATTGTTCTGCATTTTCGAGTCACACGGTGGCCATCTTGAACTACGAAGCACGCTTTAATACAGTATATTTGAAAATATTTTTTTAGGTTGGTCTCTAAATTCATCATTATAGTGTATGTTCTAGGATTGGATGCGATTGGAATTTAGTTTGTGGTGCTCACGGTGTTGCAAATAAAAGTTTGAAATTTTAATGAATTGATACTTTTTGACTTGTTGGACCCTTTAAAAGTCTGACTAAATTTTATTTACCTATCTCGCTATCATATGGCCACCTTGTGAAAAAGCTCAGTGGATGCACAAAACTCCGGGAGTCTCAGAAGTGAAGTCCGCATGACTCAGCCGGTGCACAGATACAAGATACTTTGTCGCTATGAAATCAGCCCTGAGGCTCGACGTCTTTATCTCATGATCTCATGTATGAGTTATGATAACCGCTTTCCTCTCACAGAAACAGGGGAGGAGGACTTGAGTGTTAAAAGAGCATAAAACTGCTTTAATTTTCCACTTGTGTTGAGTCTGATCATCTCAAAGCCGAGTGATGTCATGTGTTATTCTGAAGCTTTAAACTGAAATACTTTTTCTATTTATATATAGTGGTTTGGTGAATGGTTTTAAGTAGAAGGGTGTTTAATGAGTTTTAAGGGTTGGTTTGGTGGAACAGAAACAGCCCTCAAAGTCAGCAATTAGCTTTCATGTTTTGTGTGTGGATGTTGAAACTTAATCTCGTCATAGTGACTTTTATGAATCAATTAAAACGTGTTGAACAGCAGAGGATGGAGGGTGAGTAAGAGGATTAAGAGCTCACGAGAGGTGCCGTTGATGGTTTTTGGCTGACCGCTGCATCTTGAAATCCTTAATAAGCAGCTGCTCTGTTCTTTAACCCGTCTGTGATCTCCTACTGTGAAGTAGCACAAACACTCTCCACGTATATTTCAGTGTGTCATATCTTAATATACGGTACATTTTTTGGGGGGCTTGGAGTCTGACAGTGGGACACATCCATCCATTTTTTACTGCAGCACCAAATGCCTGGAGAGATCAGGTCACTGTCAGCCAAGACCTCCAGGTTTGCTCCAGAGCACAACTCACACCGCTAGATATCAGCGATGAAGAGGGGAGGACAGACGGGTTACACACATGTTTGGAAAACACGCACACATACATGTACATGCTAGACAGACACACACTGCAACACACACACACACACAGGAGACATATTTGGTCGAGAAGGGACAGATGTTTTCTCCCAGTCTGTATGTGTCAGAGTGCTCCGCTCTGAGGAGTGTTAATCATTGGAGTTGGGAGCTCGGCACGTCGCCACGGCTGCTGTGACCGGGACCACTCTGATAATCTACACCTCACCGACCGTGTGGGGGGGGGGGGGTCTCATCTGTACATGATTTAGACCTGGAATGACACATAAGACCCCGTACGTCTCTGACAGACCTAGTGTAACTTCCTCCTCTTTCTCAAAATGAACAATACATTTTTATCTTGACCTCACTGACTACATATGAGCACCCGTCTCTAAATTACTTTTCAACTGCTTTAATGATGATATAGTTGCTGATACAACAAGGTCTGTACATATGATGATTAATACTGTTGCTGATGATTGATGTAATTAAAAAGCCAAATAATTGAACATAAATCACTATCAAATTAATCATTTTATTCACGCAACATGAGGTTTAGTGATGCTGTCAACACCTTAACATCCAACTGGTACAGATTATTAAAGACCTCTAAACAATCTGTTGCATCATTTTTCCAGCTTTTCACATGTGAATATTTGTGGGGGGTTTTCTTCGACTTCTATCACAGTTAAGTGAATAGCTTTGAGTTTTGGACTCTTCCCAAAACAAGCTTTGTGAAAATGTCAGTTTGTCTTGAGGTTTGTTCTTCTCCTCGATCAGCAGTTTCTCACAGCGTGGGCGTGAGGGAAGGCTGTTGTTGGAAAACTTTGTGAAAGCCAGCAGGGAGGAGTTTGAAGCGGAGCTTGTGTTCCTTTGTAATGCAGTGCTGAGATAAGGGCAGCATCCACCACGTCAGCCCCTGCTGGAGCCCCGCGGGGTCAGCCGACCCCTGTTGACCTGAAACTGTGATCACACAGTCTGTTTTATTAGCTGACGGGCTGACATGATGGATGCCTCGGCGCTGTTCGCTGCTCGTTCGGCCTGTTGTTTCTGTAAAGGCAGTGATGGTTCTGCTGCGTTTTGATCTGTGTTTCCTCTGATCCTGTTATCTGCTCGCACTCTTCTGTACGTGTGTGCTTTCATCCTCTTGTGCATGTCTTCACACAGTCAGCTCTGTCTGTGGGCATGTTGTGTTGAAAAGCTTGTCAGAGATAAGCGCCTCATTCTGATGTGTGTGTGAAAACACTGTGAATAGAAGCATCCCACCTTCCTCCCTCTATCTCCTATGTTCTTCTTCTCTCTTATCTTCACTCCTTTTTCATTTTTCCCAACAGTTTTCTCTGAGTGATCTATAGCAGAGGCAGTAAATAGCAGAGCACTTGTGAACTGTGGGAGAGTTCCTGTGTCACAGCATTTAGCCTGAGAGCGAAGGAGAATGGATGTCAGAGTATCAGCAGAGCTCTCCATCACCTAGCAGCGTCTCTGGCTTGGCAAACCCAGAGAAGGAGTTGGACGTAAAATAACTATTAAGAGTAAAAGTGCGTCAGTGAGAGCTTTCAATCATCCAGAGACCACTGCAGGTGTGTGTTAGCCAAAAAATGAGCATAGAAATTGAGTCTGCTCTACAACATGTGCATTTACAGTTAATAAATCTGTTTTTGAAGCATGAAGTGCCCATAGCAAGGAAAACACTGCTGACTTTAATGTTTGGGCTCATTTATTTCCCCGACAACTAATTTCTACATTATATGAAGTTGCTGTACATATTACATGGTAAAATATGGAGAAGTCCTTTTGTTTATATCTGGTATGAGAGCTACTTGATGACTTTTTTTATGATTTTTATTGCTACACAATGCATGACAATTGAATTTTCAATTTTGAACCAACCAAATAGCACTAGTGCTTTATTTATATTTTAAAACAATGTTTGTGATTGTAAATTTGATTATTTATATGTCTTAGATTTTTAGATGAGAACATAATTCACACAAAATTCCAGCAACACTTGAAGAATGTGAACATTTAGCCTTCAATGAGTGTGTTTTTATAGTATGTCTTACTTTAGAGAAACTTTATAGCGAAACACCTCCTCTATATTAGCTTGGATACCTCCAATAGATGCACTTTATGGACCAAATACATATTTACTTTTTTTTTCATGCTCCTCCTATTCAATCGTACTTTATTTTGCGTTGTATGATGACCCTTTTCAAAGAAACACAGGGTTTTGACCTTTTCAGACCAATTCCCTTCTGCATGCAACTTGGTGAAGTTGTGCCAGAAATCCCTCCTCAACATGAATCACACACACAGGTGTGACAACAAAGAGCACCTCCATTTTCTTTCTTCTCCTTTTCTTTTCTTTTGCTCGCATGCCCAAACCCTCCAGGACCCTGATCTGGAGACTGTGTTGTGAAAAAACAGCCGCTATCCCCCTGTGTGTCTGTATTTTCGTCCTCTGTACTGCTCAGCTCTGCGCTGCCCCTCTTTAGCTTATCATCCCTTTGTAGAACACACAGAGCATACATACTTATCTCCAATGGTGCAAAACACAAACATACCCCCACATGCTTGAGGGTTTCCATCTGTCAGAGGAAGCAGGCGTGAGACAGAACCACGAGTTGGAGTAACACTAGCCAGACCTGAGGTGTCGTCGCTGGGTTTTGGGGTGTCTGGGTTTGGTGTTACTCCGGACAGAACAGAAATAGAACACGTAGATGCAAAAAGACACATGAGGCACACAAAGGGCCTCCGTGAGTAATTATCTCGCAATCCATACTGATGAAATGAAGAGAAGAGATATCCTACTAAATTGCGTGCCCTCATAATCAACTTTGTTTTTTGTTTGCTAGTTCATGCCTGTCATGATTACGCTTATTCTGAAATCCTCTGAAAGTCATTTTGTTTGTTTTCCGAGGGAGTTTCCAAATCATGCTGCGTTTGTCTTCAGGATTGAGATGATGCTGGTAGCTTTAGCTACGCATGGATTAGCCTTTGAAATTCCTACATCAAGTCATTAGTGTCACCCACTGCAGGTACCGTGTGTCTGCTCTTGGTTTGAGCTTTCTCCCTGAATACTGCACAACACATAACTTCCTGTTAATATCTCAGTATATTTGAGGATATACTACCTTTATTTTCAGAGGGTCTCGCCATGTTAGCCTTGTTAATCCTGCTGTTGTATCTCTGACAGAAGACCAGAGCTCTTATCCATCTCTGTGTGTATTTGTCTTGCTGTGAGCTGTTTTGGTAATTCAAATACTTTACACATAATAGTGTCACGATAATAATTTTTTCCCACTTCCTCCGTGTTGACTTAATTGGATTAAAGAAAACCATTTTTTTCCTGCTCGGGTAAAGGTCAGACGCTGTATGGATCTGTTGATCTGATGTTCTGAGGTCACCACATATCAGTCATCATGTTTGTTATGTCTGTCTTCTGTTTTGCTGGATGTAAGTTTAGCCGGTGTTAAACCCGCGGCGCAGTGCGAGTAATCAGGAGAATGAGGTCCAGATTGTTGCCAAGTCTCTCACATACATCTTCATTTATGTTTCCATCCTGAAAGGCTCCTTATACTGTGTAATCTGTAAGAGAGCCACGATTAGAATCGGCCTCGTTTGTGATTTGCGTTTGTGTAACCTCAGCCGGCTCAGGTCCGGCATACCTGGATTATTGCCGGAGTTAAAGCCTTACCTCCTGCAGGCCAGCCATCACTCAGCACAGTGCCGGTTAGCGTTGTGCTGGATTAACGCGGGTTTGACCCCCACCAGGTGTGTGCGACTTGTGTCACTGTCTCACGTCTCGGCCGTGGTGTCGTGTTCTCCGGTGCCTCCCCATGCGAGTCTACCTGACTAGAGGCTCACTGTTCCACACGCTATCACCCTGAACCCAAAAAGCCCAATCAGCTTTGATCCCACCCTGCGGCCCCTGGAAGTAAGTGGGGTCTAATCCCCAAAAAGCCTTAGAAAGACACAGAGGAATGCCTGGCACACAGCACACCATTCACTCAGGGATTAGACTGAGAGGAGCTCAGCTTCACACAGTCATTTACTCCACTCACTCTCTGAGACTTTATGTGTGTGTGTGTGTGTGTGTGTGTGTGTGTGTGTGTGTGTGTGTGTGTGTGTGTGTGTGTGTGTGTGTGTGTGTGTGTGTGTGTGTGTGTGTGTGTGTGTGTGTCGCTAAATCTGCATGCATGCATACAGGGGTTAGATAAAATAATCTAAAACCTAACGAAGACTTTGCTCACGCTGCCAAAAAGCCAGGTCAGGCTTATGTGAATTTTCAAAGCAGCGCAAGCTCGAAAGACAAAGAGGCCAAAATATCCGTGCCAAGGCCGAGGCTGCACTGGTCCCAAAAAAAAATTAAAGAGTTTTTTAAGTGAAAGCCGCTCTCAAATTGAAGCTTGGCGGTATAAACAAATATTCTATGATATAATGACTTAGTCAAGGACTATTTTTCTTATATCAATAAACAGACGGTAACGCTTAACAATTACATTTCCTATAATTTTTCATGACAAGGCATGTATTCATTATTACATGGAGAATAATCAAATAAAGGACGATTCCACTTTTTTATTAAATCAGACGAAACACTAAAACAAAACCATCAATTGCGCATTTGTTAGTTTATAACTCAATCATTCATTTGGACAACAACATTTAGTAAAATGATGAGTCCACTGAAAGCACTAAATTATGATTTCATGAATTATAAACCATCATTACTGCAAATCCTGACAATCATAGCTAAATGCTTATAAGCAAAGCTAAAGCATTACAGAAATGTTGGCTCGTTCCCGCTATGTCTGAAGTTAATCTCTGTTTCCTCAGTAATTAAATAACAATCTTTTCATTTGTCAGTCTGGAACCTGAAACAGTTTTATAAACATCTGTAACCCAGAAATCAACAGCAGCCGATCACCATCCGGTTTGATCATAGCAACAGTCCTCCGTACAGTATTTTTTGGATCCTCGAAGGAGAAAGCTGAGCGCTAGAACCTGCTGCCTTTAATTATAGTTTCATTTTCTGCAGCAGCGGGATTAAATGTGTCCATGAGAAGTGTGGAGGCCCCGTCTGTCAGTGCACTGAGAGGAGGGATGCAGTGGTATCAGCCGGACGGCTTTGTTATT
The DNA here is from genome assembly GCF_027596085.1 of Anoplopoma fimbria. Classification (NCBI taxonomy): domain Eukaryota; kingdom Metazoa; phylum Chordata; class Actinopteri; order Perciformes; family Anoplopomatidae; genus Anoplopoma; species Anoplopoma fimbria. Next base: position 4,228,566 of record NC_072461.1, read on the forward strand.
CATTTCACTGATGCACAATATCATGGTCAGTCCCGTGTGTATGTTTTAACAGGTGCACAGTTGCACAGAAATGTATAATGATGTAAGGAGTGATGATCGGATTTGGCAGTGAGTTGCAGGTGAAGACAATGAGGGAGCAGTGTGCAGCAGACTCATCGATCTTACACCGAACCTGGAGTGTTGAGGGATCGGTGTTGATCCTGGCTCTGGGCCACCGTTTTGAGAGCTTACCCATATGTGACTGTTGGTATGTAATAGAGCGATGGAGCATAAGTAGGTTGATTTCAAATCATTTAATGTCAGAGATGTGTGATTTATTCTGCTCTCTTACCTAACAGTATTCTCGGTAGCTTCCTCAGTAAAGTTTTTATTTGAGGAGTGAATATGAGCCGTCTAAATCAGGGCCTTCGAGACCCTGCTGTTGAGTCCGGCCTGTGTCTGCAGTAATAGACTGTATGTGACTCAGCAAGGGCCCACAACAAAGGACTTCTTCAAACATGCAGCATGTCGGACACACACACGCGGCCCGGCTGTGCTTTTATCAGCCAGACTTCCATGTCTGCTTTCCTTTCATGCATGAACATATCTGCTGTCAGGGAACCCATTATGAACCCTGAATACTCAGAGTGCAGATATGCTACAGTGACTCTGTACTGAGATATTGTAAGAACCTAAGAGCCATAAAGGGCTCAGTATGCTCAGAACAAACTAGTTGCCATTGCTGCATTAAAGATGCAGCCTGGAGTTTTCTTGCATACAAAGATATATTTACTAGAGAGTCACCGGTACTCTCTTTCTCTCTGTCTCTCTCTCTATCTCGACCAGACACCTGCTGCTCTTGCACGATGATAGGCTATTTGTTAAATGAGACATGCTACTGTCACAATGACATGAAATGTCCAGCACAACTTTGCCCAGTTTTCAGGGCACTGCTGCCCCCCTAGTGGAGACCCTCTGCTATAAATCTTTCTTTCCAGACGTTGGAACCTTGAGCACAGGTAGACACTTTTATTACCCAGCTGATGGAAACGCACCTAATTCACATTCTATTTGCTGCCATATTTGAAACATGATTTTGGAATCTAACGATTTTGCAAAATGGATGATGTAATCAGGCGATTACATCATAGTTGCTACAGTCCTAATGGTAATGCTTCCAAAATGTTACACACAGCCTAGTCTACTGTGGGTTTGGGGGTTTTAGATCCGACAAGCACTGAATAACTTGTTTGAAGCACACTGAGGCCTTACATTTTGGTGGGTTTCATGGTCTTTCTAACGCTAAAGGTTTGTATGGTTCAACTGAGAGAATTTTATTTCCCTATTGAGTTTATGAAACCGTTTCAAATCCCCTTTAGTCTGTCATTTGACAAAACACAGTTATTTCCTTTTAACATCAGTTAAAATGAAAATAAATGTTTTTTTTACTCAACAGTTTATGTTTATACAGACTGTTTATATTGGCAGTCAGACATATTTACAATGTTGAGAAGATGTTGCAAATATCTTCCGCTGACTCCTTGCATCTGTCCCATTTAAAAGTATGTGTTGAAACAGTGGTCTGTAGCTATTTCAGCATGTTATAACTAACATTTTTCACCCTGACAAACCTCCGAGCGGGGCCGAATACCTCCGCAGTAAAATGATCCCAACGCATGAAGGCTGAATGGAGATTAGGGTGTTATATGAGATGTCCCAAAGGCAACTGACAAATCAAATGATTTGTTATGGGGGAAGAAATGGACATTTCTCTCTGAGAGAAGCTGAATCATGAGGAAAACTGAAACAATAGTGAAGAAAGATTTGGCCTACTTCTTTCCACACATATTCGCTGCTCTCAGTTCATTTCTAGTCCTGCAGAGTGAGGCACGTTTATGGTTTGCTTTTGAGGCAGAGTACGTCCTAAAGCAAGTTGGAATGAATACAATCAGGCAATCATGTCTTGGCTCTGGATGGACGAGTGCCGTCACTGTCATAGTCATTGTGTTGGACTGGAGCTTTTTGTGTTTGGTTGTCATGGATCCTGCTGCACGGTTTTCAGAGGGGACACGATTGTTTTTATTGTTGACATGGGCGGTTAAGGAAAAATATAGGTTATTGAAACCTTTTCACTTAACAAGACGTGTTCTCGTGTCCTCACACACAAATCATACTACAGGAGGGAAATTACACTTGGCTGGTGTGGCAACAGGCCGCAACAAGTGAGCGTTCAGACCAACCTTTGACAAATAAACTGTGTGTTTGACTGGACGTGTCCTTCAAACACACAGAGCAAAAGATTTACAGGATGTTTAGCTGAAGGTTTGAGGACCGGGCTGTGCTCTGCTTGGCTGCAGATGTGGGCAGAGAGCTGGAGTGCTTGTCAACCTCTGTATGGTAATGAGCGGGGTCAGAGTAAAGGGTCTACTGGCCAGGAATTCAGCAGTGTGTTTTTGCAGAGCGCAGCAGTGTGTAAACTTCTCCACTGCTGTTCCTATTGCGGTCGGTCGAGTCAACATGTTCTTTTTGCTTAGCCAAGCTATTGTTTGGATGTTTTTGGTCTTCCAGTTATGCCTTACTTCAAACCAAGTTGCCGTAAAAACATTTTGTAACAATTCAGCAATTACAATTTGAGATTCAGCTATTGCATTAAACTATTCTCAGTAATGCTGCATTAGTTTTACACATTTAGGAGGTTGGCTTGTTTGCGGTCTTAACCGGAGTTGGAATGATGACGCATTCAGGGGAGAATTTGGTCCGGGACATGTTAGTTTGGTGCTGTAGCTTCCTCAACACTGGTCTTATTTACATGGATTTGGACATCCTTCCTATCTGTAATTACAGTGTGCTGACTTCAAGCTAATATCTGATAACTACTGTACAATTACAGGGTTGTTCCTGTTGAGTCTTTACTAAAACTTTGGGTGCTCTTTTTTATTTTCACCTTCAAATAAAGTGGGCTTGTTAATGTTGTTTAACTGTTGGCTTCTTTACAACTCTTCTGCTTGTGTTTCTTGCGCCATTAGACTTTATAGTAGCGATGATGCCGTGCTCTCAGATCACAGCAATTACTTTGTTAAGCCCATGTCAAAACCAATATGCACGTTGACTAAATACTGTAAGACCTGAGTTGTAATATAGCGAAATGATCCTTTAAAGGGAAACCAGCAGCTCATAATGTTGATGGGTTTTACTTATTTGAGTCACAAAGGCTTATAAAGTGAATGCTTTCCAACAGCTCAGTGCAGAATGCAAGTCAACAGCAATAACTTGCATTTAATGTGTTACAGTACATGCTTGTGTGTGGAGGTCTAATTCTGGTCCTGGTTGTTTGTCGGCCACTTGCGGCAGTGTTTTGGCTGAGAGGAGTGAGGTTTAATTACTGCGGCGTGTACGGAGTGTTTTATATGGAGAGGTCACCAACAAGATGGACCCCTCCCTGCCACACTAATGCAACAGCAGAGAAGTGTTCATTCAGTCAGTCCAGGAGTCCTGTTTTCACTGGTTTCCTTGGTGACTACAGGAGAGACGGAGACGGGGTTGCACATCACTGGATAAGATGCCAATGGAGGTCACTGAAAGGGAGAGTGTCGCCCAAGGAAAAGTTTACAAAGCAGCTTTAATTTGGGTCAACCAGAGTCACGAGGGAGGAGCCCGGTTCCATCGGGGCTTCTGTGTTATTGCATCTCCCTTAATAAAAGTGAAGGGTGTGAGCTGGACCTTCAGCCTCTACTGTTCGCTTTTATTAGACATCTGCTGCTTTCAAGTAGAGGAAACGTTGGATTTTTTAGTGCAGCTTGTCCCAACCACATACTGTCTCGAATCAGCATACTGCAATTTGACAGATGTGCCCACCACTGATTTTAGCCACTTTACACAAACCACAGAATTGTTTGCTTTAATGGTCACCACAAAAATTGTTTTCCATGTCTCATTCTTTTTGTTTCTGGATACCACTGGGACAACGGTAAATTATGTTGATTCCATTTTTAAATTCACTTTAAATTCTTTGGGCTCTTTTATTCTCTCCACTTTGTGTAAACACCAGATTCTCTTTCTGTTTTATGGCTCTCTGTCTTTGAACACGAGCTGCCTCTCCCGCTGTTGCGGACACTCAGAACACCACCACACTTCTACACCCCAAAACAAATGGTTAACAAACAGGGGAGGCAGATCTGCTCTGCTCAGTAATTAGAGGCAAAGGTGGTGAGTGATTGTGAAACAAAGCCCAATGTTCCTGTAATTAGTATTTTTGAGCGCCTTGCAGGTATTCATCACAGTCTGGACCAAACCTCTGTGGGTGAGATAGTTGTGGTGGGTCTCTTATGATGAGACCTTCTGGAAAATACAATAAGCAAGAAGCCTGATGGGAGGGAGGTTATGGAAGGTGAGTGCTGCATCCTGTACAGAGATGGTCTATTTCACAGCTGTCTGCCCAGTGAGGCCAGTCTCCTGTCCTAGAATGCCAACAAGAGCACATGTCTTCAGGCCGGACACACACCTCTGTCAGCAGACCGCAGTCACCCCACCAGTCAGACCATTCAGCACGGTGCTGCACTGTAATTACACACCACTGCCTGCTGTGGAGGCGGCAGGAGGGGCCGATGCACAACCCATCACTGCCATCAGCATCAAAACAGGCATGTGCTGGAAAAACAGAGAGAGTGAGAGAGACGGGGAGAGTGAGTGAGAGGGAAGGTGAGGTAAAGACAGCTCTGTCTGGGACAAAAAGGCGGGGAGGAGAGGCAGGAGACCCTCCTCCTTCCTGTGAAAGATTAGAGGTTGTGTGTGCAGGCACATCTGGATGGGCTGGAAGAGCTGAAAGGGCTGATGAGAGAATCGGCAGAGCCAAACTGAACACACTGAACTGGCCTCTGCAGCATTAACTTCTGTTTGTGTGTGTGTGTGTGTGTGTGTGTGTGTGTGTGTGTGTGTGTGTGTGTGTGTGTGTGTGTGTGTGTGTGTGTGTGTGTGTGTGTGTGTGTGTGTTTGTGCACCATGCTTGATATTGGTAGAAATATCTATAAACACCTGGTTTTAAAACTCTCAAGTTAACAGTTAAAAGAGGCATGTGATCTTTCTGTCTGAATTACAACCATGGCAATTGTGGTACACAATCAGTTTAGTTAAAGTAGTTTAACTAACTGTAAAGGTCACAAAGTAAAATCAGAAGCAGACTATATTCATACTCAATAAAAGAGATTCCTTTCGACTTCAATAAAAACATAAAATGACTGACTTTAACACAATTCCAAAAAGTTAAAGTACATAAATCATCTCCTCAGGTGCAGTAACCAGACGTCTTCTAATTAAGTAGTTTCCCCCTCGGTAGTGACTGACGGAGGTCTAGCTCTGTGGAGGTTGTGGCTAGGGTGTTGTGGGGAGTGTGCTGCACTGCGCTGCCTTGGGTTACGTGTCTGTGCTGATTGATGAGGTGAGATGTGCGTGTGTGTGTGTGTGTGCGCACGAGGTGAGAACCTCTCTGACCCTGCACACTCTCACCTCAGGGTCCTGGAGGCTAAAGCTCGGTTTTTATTTGCAGCAGGTCTTTGCAACACCCCACATAGACTTGTAAACCAGAGCAGATGTAGACCAGCACTTGTTTTCAACTTAAACACAGTGTGAAGGTGAGAATCCAGTCTCGCTTGGCTTACCTTTTTCTCTGGGATCAATTATCTGACCAATTGTTGTGGCAGGGCAGCGCTTCCTTCCCACCTGTAATTACTGTTGAAACTGTCCAGTATGTGGGCTGCTCTGTTCTCAGGCTGAGAGGTTTGGGAGGCAGAGAGGCAATTCCAGAGGAAGGAAATGATGAAGTGTGTCCCACCCTTTGAGTCAATCACCTAATAAAAGAAAGCTGCAACCCTGGGAAAGCGCAGTAAACACGGTGGTTCAGATGCAGGTTTGCACTGTGCAGAGCACCGAGCCCTGATGACCAGACTGAGACCCGTCAGCTGTGTGGGAGGTGGAAGCTGTCGATGGTTCTGCTTAATATCTGATATCGGCTGTGATTTATTGAAGTCGACCATCAGAGAAAAAGGTTGCAGGATCCATCCTTTCTCACCCAATATCGTTTACTCGATACTGATTAATTAGCTCTAATATACTGGTGCTCTTTTTTTTAACAAATCTAAAATCTGTAGGGCTCCCTGCAGGAAACTCATTGGAACAATTCTCAGCAGTACAGCGATTTCTGTACTAGTCAGTCAACCTGCCATGAATTCAAATAATGACACAGACAAAGAAATGGTAATTCATGTGATTGTATCACATCATGGTCTCATCACGATAACCGATCTGCTAAATTAGACCACTATTGGCGCATTTCCTTAGAAGAAGATCACAGGAACAGGGTCAAACATGTGCGTGATGCACTTTGCTCGCAGTGGAAAAACAGCTGACGCAGGTCGAATGATAAACTGATTGTTGTGGTACTCTACTTCTGATCAGCCAGCCTGATATAACAATTGTTGATTCTTGCCTTGGTTTTAGTGGCCTTTTCTGAAAACATTTATTGTCTTACTTATTAAATCGTTTACACTAAAGACTGTAGTTTTGAATTTGCTTCAGTCGTGGTGTTTTGTTTCTAAATTGTTTTAGTTACCAAACTGTACTTCTGACATCGGTACTTAACATAATGTAACGGGACTCATTTGTCTCTGTTTTGGGTTGCCTTATACAATATATATACGTATGTGCAACATCCTACAAAAGTAACTTTTAAAATGTACAAAAATTGGGTTTCATATGGGTAACCTCAATTTGTCTTTTTTGCATTTAAAAATAGACAAAAGAAATGCTGGCTCAGCAAACATATGTTCTAAGAAGCCTCCTTTTTCAGCTTGGCTTTATTTTCATGAGTGCAGTGTTCTCCGTGTGTGTGTGTGTGTGTGTGTGTGTGTGTGTGTGTGTGTGTGTGTGTGTGTGTGTGTGTGTGTGTGTGTGTGTGTGTGTGTGTGCGTGTGTGTGTGTGTTTATGTAAAGGCAGCAGTCTTCAGTCTATCCGAGGCGGTGCAGAGACAGAGACAAACGCCTTCCCTGGTTGGCTTTCAGCATCTGGTCACTAATGATGCTGCAGCGCTGAGCTCAGCTAATTGACCAGACAGAGATGGATCAGGACCTCGCACTCTGCTGTGTCTGCTTGCTGTGTGTGTGTGTGTCTGTGTGTGTGTGTGTGTGTGTGTGTGTGTGTGTGTGTGTGTGTGTGTGTGTGTGTCTGTGTGTCTTGATGTTTGCGTTCACAGCTGCTGCCAGACCCCTGTACTGCATCTCCCTACAGGAACTTCAAACTTTAAGATAACTCAGTTGGACCAAAGAAAACAGTACAGACACACTGTGATATTATACATTCTCATTACATATGAGAAGACAAAGTCTCACTCATATACTCATGAAGCTCCTAAAGGCCTGTCTGTGTGCAAGCTGCTGAATCATTCTGCAGAAGAAAAATAAACCTCAGTAGGTGATGAGCTAGGAGGATCAGGCGGTGGGTTCAGCTAAGTGTGAGATGTGTGTTTAAGGGCTCTGGTTGGCAGGGCTAACTGGGCTCTTAGCATGAGAGCGCTGGTTTATTTTCACTGGGAGAGTATCACTGAAGGGATGACCTTGGCCCATTAATAATACAGCCAGTGTGTGTGTGTGTGTGTGTGTGTGTGTGTGTGTGTGTGTGTGTGTGTGTGTGTGTGTGTGTGTGTGTGTGTGTGTGTATGGGTTTATCACCCTTGCACTTTTTTTTCTCTCTCTCTCTCTCTCTCTCACACACACATACAAAGACACAACCCTACACAGGAGCACATGCACACACATACACACACACCTCAGTTTGTAGAGCAAGAGGTGCAGCTGCAGTCCCTTGGCTCTCACCCTGGTGGCACCCGCAAAGCTCCAAGTGGGTCTTAAAGGGCCAATAATAATAACTCTGGAATGAAGCTCCCACAATGATAATATAATGGTATAATAGTAAGAGACGGTTGTTAATGCTTTTGTGGAATCCGAGTCGAAAATGTTGCTTCTTCCCGTCTCTGACCTTTTCACACCTCACACTGGTGTTGAAAAAAAGTTTGTTACCAGGGCGAGCTATCATTCACCCTCTTTCTGTCCGTATTGTCATATATAATGTGTCAAATATAATGTGAGCAAGGAAATGGAACAAGTGAACAGCAGTTTGTCTCATCTGGATCTGGATGCTGTTTGGATACAAGGTACAAACCTGAACAGACAGCATAGTATTGATGAGTTTTACAATGAATATTTAATTCAAACAAACTTAATCTAGTGGTCAGTTTATTTATATCAGCAGCAAGGGAAGTGAAGCTAAAGAAACCCAGCAGAGAAACTCCTGTCAGGGTTTGGACAACATATGTGGCAGACACATTGCTCAGATTTAAACGAACAATTTGATCCGCCTTTCTAAGCTTAGCCCCCAACTAAATACATAGAAACACTGTGCTGTGAGAGCTCACTTCGGCTTTTGAATGGCTTCAGAGCTCCATTATAAACTTAATTTAGATAAATTCAGTCTAGATAAGTGTTCTGCGAAATCCCGGTTGTTTTTTTACAGGATTCCCGTCACTGACAGAGTCCTGCTGCTACAAAACACCTTCACACACAGTGAGCATTGCATATTATCATGTCCCCGAGCATGAACATTCATAATATAAATGCCTGAACGCCTTCTGAAATGTCATTATGAAAAAGGAAAAGATAACCTTTGCTGTGTGACCTTCGCTCATATCTTCCTCCTTTCCCTATGAGATTATTGCGCTAGCATCGAGAAGGATTATTCAAAGAGTGTTAGTATACAAATGACTTAACTGTGTGTGTGTGTGTGTGTGTGTGTGTGTGTGGGTGTGAGGGTGTGAGAGAGAGACAGAGAAGCAGAACGAGAGACAGAGCTGATGTCAGGACGGCCTCTGGCCTGCTGAACTCTCTGCGGGGGTATTTCTTTAGTGAAGAGCTCTGACTCATTTGCTGATTAGGGAAAAGTGCAACATGGGGCCAAAAGGTCAAATACATTCACACATTTCTTTGACCGAACCCCACCGGGGCAATTAGCCCACTGAGAACAAAGAGTGGATACAATGAACCGCTTCCATCGGGGGGCATTCATTAACTGTGATGATGTTATTGTTGTCCAAGTTTCATCCTCTTCCTCCGCAGCCTGCAGTGAAGTTAACAGACTCTCATGAGAGGGATCTTGCAGGATTTAAAATTTTCCTGTTTCAAGACAGACAGAGAGAGAAGTGTGTAAGAGAGGTGTGTGTGTGTGTGGGAGACTGTTGTGCCAAAGCTGTGTTAATGCTTCATACAATAGCAGGAGTGTGGGTGAGGGGAACCTGCTTTACTCCAGAGGGGGAAGTGGTGCCTTTAGGGGTGAGAGCTAGATTTCCTATCCAGAGCCCTCTTTGTAATGGAATGCAGCCATCTACATGAGCCGACCTCCAGAGAAAATGTCACCGGCACGTACATGTACACTCACACACAAACACACACACACACACACACACACACACACACACACACACACACACACACACACACACACACACACACACACACACACACAACACACACACACACACTTTGTCTCTGCAGTTGTCCCCGTGTGGTCTGAAGTGCGCTGCAGACGAGTAGAGAGCAGATCCGTGTGTGTTCTCCAAGTACATTGTTATCAATATGACGGAGAGTTTTCTACAATCTAGAGCGCATGCCATAACATTTCAGTCTCAGCTCTTACATGGTTTGAATCCATCTACACTTGTAATCCTGTGAGAAATACCCAGAACCCAAAACAGTGAAATCATGAGTGCAGAGGTTGAGGAGGGGGAATTAATGAAGCGGTCTCACTTTACCATAAACCATGTGTTCTGTGTACTTTTCATACCCCCCCCATGTCTTAAGTTCCCACATGTTTATTTTTCTTCGGGGACAATAAGATATCCACTTTCCTTTCCTCTGTCTGCAGTGGATAGAGATGGATCATAACATTTGATAGTACAATAAGAGAGGCTGTTGAAGAAGAACATTGCTTTCCTGCTCCATCTTGGTGCTGCAGGTGCTGCTTCATGGCTTCTTTTAGTCTAGCACTTGGCGTTGACCGTGGCCGCTGGCCGCTGAATGGCAAAGACGTGCTTCCTGGCGGCTAATGAGGTGCTGAACCCAGCCTCTTGTTTGTATCAGGAGCACCTGGGCCGACCAGAGCCAGACCAGGCCAGACCAGGCCAGACAAAGGAGTCAGTCTAGCATTTCCAAAAAGGTCTGCCCATTCAAAACATCCAGAACCCAGGGACGCAACCTCCCACACTTCATAAAATGAAGGCAAGACAGAATGCGAGCCGAGACTGCCCATTCTCTCTGCACAAGGAAGCTATTGTTTGTCTTTACACTCCCTCTCTGAAAAGGCTTTACGATTGTATACTACAAAGACACAAGGCAAAAGGAAGGCGGCTTGGCAAAAATGTTTGTCTCTTGGAAATGTAACAAAGACAAAAGCAGCAACTGTCTGGTGATTTCCATTTCTATCTCGTCTACAACCCTTAACTCATTGACTTATTATTGTCAGCTCTCTCTCAGCAGGCTTTCTTATATTGAGAAGTTTACCTGGAGGATAGAAACACACAGACAGAAACAGCACAGAGTTGATTTCTGGTATCATCCTCAGTGAAACATCCTCACACAACCACAGCACAGTGTAACGTCCTTATCATTGGTGTGATGACATAACATTAAACACACATGACATTATGACACCTGCAGCCTGTTAATGGGTATTTGGAGGACGGATCAGTTGGAGGGTTTTCTGGTCTCTTTTTCTTTAGAATAGAGTGGTTATTCTGTTCCTTTCTGTTCAGAGTATTGCTGCGCTCTACCTTGCAACTGTAATTGGAACCTGTGGCCCCAAAAAAACCTAAACAAATCCTGTCCTACAATTTCAGCACATGGCATCTACAGTATGGTTAGGGTTAGGCAACATAAATACTTGGTTAAAGAAAGGGACAGATTGTGGTTACGGTACAAGTAAAAAACAAGCATTAATTGCATGTCTGTGGAGCACTTTGGTTACAGCACTTGCCCATTACTGTTATTTCTAGGATATTGTATTTGCTTCACGTTTCACCCCTGTTTGTCTGTCTGTCTGTCAGCTCCGTAAAATAGTGAAAAATGCCCGTTATAAGTTCCCAGAACCCCAGGTAATGTCTTCAAATGTCTTCTTTTGTCCAAAACCCAAAGATGTTCAATTTTCAATGACATTAAATAGAGAAAAGCAGCAAAACCCCATCAGCATTTGAGAAGCTGTAACCAGTGAAATGTAGGTGTTTTTTCTTAAAGAACGATTTGGTTAGTTGACTAATCCTCTCGGCACTAATGTCAGCAGTATGTCGCACTGATTTCCATGTAATTTGGTGGACAGACCGGTGTCGGGCCATCAAACAATTAAATAGATCTTGGTGAGAATTCGGAGCTGTGATATCCCAACATTTGATCACCAGTATGATTTTTTCAACCGCCACAGACAAAAAGCTTTAGAACTTGCAATTGCCATAGCTGTCACTATGATTGGAGGTAGAAACCTCCAAATCTGAAGATTATGTTTTCAAGGTCAGTTATGAAATATGAATTCAAATCCATTTTTTCTGTGTCTCTATCTTCTGTTACAGATGCAGGGAACCAGCTTGTAGCTCAAGAGGCCAACAGGAAACCATCCACGCTACGCCGCCCGCCTGCACGCACAGGAGAGCCAATCTCTAGTAAGAATCACTTTGGCGATACAACAAAATAGCAAAGCTATACTGCATGTTTAGGTGTCTTGATTCCTGATGGTAAAAACCTTTTTTTTTAGATTGTCTCAACTGCAGTCGAATCACAGCTTTGACCGACAGGCTGAGCTCACTGGAGGCGAAGGTTTGGACGAACTCATCCAGCCACATTATCTGAATCACTGAAATATGATACATGAATCAAGCATATTGCCCACACTTGTTTTACGTCCTCTTAAACCAGGTCCAGTTATTCACTGCCCCGGCATCCATAACACATCGCCACCTTCAGGGTAAAGGAGCAACTGGACCAGAGGCCTCATTACTGACTGGGGCTGTGCCCGCTCAGGGAGCTCCTGGTGAGCAGGGACCTGCAGGTACGTTTCTAATGCTGCAATGCATTAATTCGTTTTATGTTAAAAAAATACAGCATATTTCTTTTGAGGGGAGTCCAGGGTTTTGTGTTTTGATAATTGAGTCAGAAGTCACTCCTTGCAGCATTTCTCAGCGAGCAGCAACTCTTTATTCTGCCCTCTACCTGCTCACCTCTACTCGGATCCTATTTCTTATCCTGCACACACACTCATTTCCTTTAGCAAAAGTTAGAGCCCAGTTGTCTCTGAGGCTCACTTTCAGCGCTCTGTGGCTGTGAGGAAAGCAAACACTTCAGAAAGAAGAAAAACCTCTCTCTCCTCTCCTGGAGTCAAGCCAAGCACTGTGAGAGATCACTAACCCTGCTGCACTGTCAGAGGACGTTAGAAGAGTTATATTAAAGTTTGTTTTACCCAGAAGATATACCAAGTCAAAGCAACTTTGTGAAGCCATTTTATGTGATTATAGAACATTTCAAATGACTGTAACCAGAAGTTTTTAATCCCTGTGAGAATGTGTGCTGTGTACGACCTTCATTCACTCATTCACTGCTGTCTATAGAATAGACTTTTTCAAAACCTAGCACCTCCATTACCCACAATGCAACTGACCACCAACAGTACGGTCGGAGTTCTGGGTGTGTTATGCTAGTAGCAGCTAATTTAGCTTGAGCTGCTAGCCTTAAGCAGAGATGAGGATCTGGCCACAGAGGTCTTTTAAACTCTACTTTACTCTTCTACTTACACAACTCTAGATTTCTTGACTCAAGTGACACCACTTGAGGTCATTTTTATCAGACATCTCCCAGCTCTTCTGGAGACAGAAAGGGCTTTGTACAGCTTTTTTCACTTTTGATGTAGAATTCATGTATCGATCATTTTCAGAAATCCGTCCAAATTAATTCATTACTCCTTTAAAAACTCCCCAAATTTTGTTTTTCTTTAACTAAACTATTTAGTATTTTGGAACTTAAATTTGAATCAGCCCTAATGAAAAATAACTGAATTTAGAGAGTTTTCAGCCCATCCCTTAGTGGATTTTACATAACCTCTTCTCCAGGTGGTTTGAGCCAAGTTCTTTTTCCATAGAGCTACACCCCTCATCTCATCTTTTCATTACAGGTCCTCAGGGTGCAAATGGGAGAGATGGGCTTCCTGGCAGAGAAGGTAACTTTTAGCCATAGTTGCTTTCAGCCCATGTAAAACCATTTAAGATGTGGACCAGTTAAGGCTTCGTGATTACTCATGACTGTTTCCTCCTCTTAGGGAAGCCAGGGTCTCGAGGTCTGCCAGGTCCCAGTGGGCCTCAGGGGGAGGCTGGTACAAGGGGCCCATCTGGAACCCCTGGATCGAAGGGATCCTCAGGACCTGCAGGTAAGAGAGGACTGAAAGTAGAAATAGAGTTCACGACTGGCAGACAGTTAGGAGGTGAGAGGAACAAATGAACCTGGTCTTAGTCGATGTTGACACAGTTTGTCAACAACCATGTTGAAATGATTTGTGTGTGTCACTGAGAGAGACGGAGGGTGCATACTTGTCTGTCCAATTAATCTATTGTCTATAAAACAAGACATTTTAAGGGCTCACTGTTGACCAAAGAACGGTTAAAACAGCAGAGGAAAAATCTGAGAGATCTCCAACAAAAGACTGATCGGTGATGGCCAGCTTCAGTGTTTGTCTTTCTTTTAAACCACTCAATCAAACCCACAGACCCTGCAGCAGTGAATGTTGGAGCGTTCCAACGGCCTGTTGGTAATTTGCTGGAATTTGGTCATTTTGACTTTTGATATCATATGTTTTTTAAAAAGTGCTGTTTCAGTGGGCAGTGAACGCATTTGTTTTCAGACTACATATAAACTCTACCAAACATGTGCTACTGCTCACCAACCAGAGTCATATATCTGATCTATGTATTTAAAGCTTACTGGTTATGTACAAATAATAGATGACCTGTTGGGGAACAAGTAAATCCACAGGCAGCCGCGACATGAATGATGACTAAGTAAATGGCAGTATAAGTTTGTCCCGACATCTGCTCTGGCTATAGGCTGTTATTTCTCTGCTCTGGATCATGAAGGGAGTGCCTCTCTCCTCTCAGGCTAACATATGACCCCTGCTCAGTGCCTGCTGCTTGGTGTAGATGAGATTTAGAGCAAAAGTTAAACTAAAATACCACTTTCCAAGAAGCGCCTTGTGACCTCAATCTGAAATGAACATGATCCATATATACACATGATGATTTCCATATGCCTGTGGTGTTATTGTTTTTTCTATCTCCATTACTTCATAAGTGCCCAAAGCCAGAGCTATGTCTTAAGTTGCATCCGAAGCTCTGTTTTCCTTATTGTGCTGATTTTTTTCACTTTAAAGAGAAAGATAAACACAGGACGGGAATATGTCCAATGTCATGTAAAATGTAGACAAATATGATAATTAGCCAGAGGTCATTGTAAAGACGGGAGAAAAGTGAACTTTGTTGTTAGGAGAATCGATATTGTGCGTTGTGATGAATCCTGAGAATTTACAGGAAAGTTGTTTTAAAAACTTTGACTCATATTTTGACGTTGCTGCTCTCGGGAACCATTATTCTGCAGGAAAAATGTTAATTGTATCCCCCAAATATGTCACATAGACTGCAAAGGGCCACTTTGAATGGCCATTTGAACCACTTTACTGCAGATTGAAGCTCACAGTCTCCCTGCCGAGTCTCGGTAAATTTACCGAGACTAAGTGAAAACGGCCCACAGAAGTGTCAAATCAGAGCTGTAATAACATTACCTTGCAAAGCAGTAATTAGTTGCCTGTCATTGTCAGTTGCATCAGTACATAAACAGAGAGGTGATGAGTCTGGGTCTCTCCGAGGGCAGGAGGTGTTGTTTAGGGTGCAGTAATACTTCAGGCAAGTCCAAACAATGAGGTCAGATGTATTTGTGGTGGTGCTTTTTTTCCACATTCAAAAATGGCTGGGGGGGGAGGAGGGACACTTCTGGACCGGCCCATATGGACCAGTTACAGGCTTTTACTCACACACACACACACACACACACACACACACACACACACACACACACACACACACACACACCAAAAAGTTAGCAGTGTGTATGCAGGGAGCATTTCATTTTTCATGAACCAGTGCCAGTAACACTTTGCCGAGTTTAATGGTGTTTATTTGAGTTTCCCCGTGTCCCTAAATTAGTTCCCAGCATCGGACCATTAAAGAACCTCCTCCTCTTTTTAATTACAGATAAACAAAGTCTGCCAGTTCATTCGTTTCTCCTCTGTCCAGCGGCTCATTTCACTTCACATGTGCACATGCATACATACATGCTGTATAGTGGCACACACAGACAGCCAGACTCTATTATGTTGTATTATTCAGCACTTTATCTAATCTATTTCCTCTCTGGTCTTTGTCATAGTTTATCCTCCTATCATCACATCACCCACAGTCATTTATCACTACCAGTCTCCAGAGGAAATTTTATGATCATATTTTGCTATGACATACCTTTCAAGTACAGTATGTCTGTCACCACAGGGATTTTTCTGTACTTTCTCCTCTCAGGCCCCCATGGTCCACCAGGACTCCCAGGAGACAGGGGTCTACCAGGCCCACCTGGCCCTCCAGGGCCTCCAGCTCCGGCCAGTGCCCACATCCCAGAACCAGACCACAGTAAGACCCTGAACAACTAACAGACTTCATACAGTCAACATGACACAAATTCCACACCAAAACACCAATAAGTAACCAAAAGTCCTGTTTGTATTTGTTACTAATATGAGGCTTAAAAGAGAACTTTTCCAATTTAGCATTGCCTTTGATAGACAGTTTTATTTTTTAAGTAAAAAATGAATGCAGCAGAACCAAAGATATTGACTTTTTTTATTCCATACCTTCTTCTTCTGGTCAAAACTTGGTGCCTTCATTACCCATAAGGCCACTCGACCACCAACAATTTGGTCGGAGATTTGGGTGTGTTAAGCTAGTAGCGGCTAATGTAGCCTCGAGCTGTAAGTCTCAAGCAGAGATGAGGTGCGAGCTACAGAGGTCTGGTGCAATAACTGCTTTCTAAACTCCATATACACTTTCATTAGTCTTCAGGCTCTACTGACACTGACTCAAGTGACATAAAAAAAGTTTTTATTTATATACAGTAGTAAGCCCCAAGACCTGTAAACGGACTTTAATAGGCAAAATCAGCACACTCTTTTATTGCTGTATATTTCATTTCAATGCATCAAAATCAGTTTGCCAGGAACCATTATGAGCACATGTACAAAGCCTTTTGTTCTCCGGCTGCATGGTGTTGTAGGTTTTAGAGACTGCAAACTGTTGATAGCAGGCTCACGGGCTGGTTCTCTCCTGCTGCATAAGAGCTTTCAGGAGTTTTAGGACTACTGATAAACAAAGGGAATGAGAAACAGACAGGATGGTGGTAATCCTCTAACCGCTTCTCTCCCTATTGTCTACCGGCCAAGTAGAAGAGAATCAAAGAGTATTAAATGGAGGCAGAGACAGTCTGAGATTGAGTCAGACTTCACATGCTGTGATGAGAACCTGTCCATCACTGATGTCACTCAACAACTTCCAGATGTAGGCCGCTCAGACAGCTGAAGGGAAGTGTGAGAGACAGATGGGGGCCCACTCCGGCTCTTTCAAGGTTAAGAATCTGCGGTTTTTTAATGTGGATTCAGTGGTAAAACAAAGTATGCAGTGCACAGATTTGTAAGCTCCGGGTTCCTGTGTGGAGAAAGCTGTGGGTACGTTGAGGTTGGCACGATGATTTCAGAGACTGTAAGCCATTTCTTTCACATCAAAGTAACAGTAGGGGGCGTGTTGAGCTTCCTTTGGAAAACACTGGCTTATTTGGCTTTTACGTCGGCACCAGGAGGTTGGAATTCCCTTCTGCTGAACAGGAGATGGCTCCTATCCAGCAGCCAGGTCGTAGTAGTGAGGAGGAGCATTGTTGTTAAGACATCGTTCACACGTTTTTATGTCACGTTAAGCCAGAGATGTAAGTGCATTCTTTAAAGGAAATGAAGAGCGTGTAAAAATAGACAGAGAGAGCGGCCCTGTTTTGGTTGTCACCTCTGGTCGATTTCTGTCAGCGGTGTGCAACGTTCTGGCAGCTAGAGGATGTTTCTGGCTGTCAGCTCTCCTCCTCCTCCTCCTCCTCCTCCTCCATCTGTGTTTCCTCCTATCTGTGTCTCCTGTCTCATGCTTCGATTGGATCTGTGTTTCCTATCCGTATAAAATGACCCAATGACCGCACACTTCCTCTATCGCTCCCATGTTCACCACCCTCTTCCCTTTGTACACTCAGTTAGATGAAGACATACAGTCAGTGTTGTTACACAATGGATATAGAAAGTTTTTTTTTAATTAATGGGAAACACAGATCTACTACTGACAGGGCTTTTGAACACATTTAAGTGTAGTTTACCAACCTGTTGAAGTCATTAGGTGAATTTTTCTTATTTGTTGGAGAATACTGCCCTCTGGAGGTTACTCTAATGTAATAAAGAGTGCCTTCATTGCCCTGAGTCGTGCCATAACAGCTTTTTACAGCGTTGAGTAAAGTGTAGGCGCAGCGAGCTATGACCTCAAACTATGTTCTGTCTCAAAAGGCAATCATACAGCATAAAAAATAAAAAATAAACATCACACACTGGAAAGGCTCACAAGTTCATATCTGTTAAATCACAAGTGCAACTGTGGGAACAAAACTGATTCACTTCTGAGGGAGCACTTTCTCTCAGGCTACATATAAATTATGCTGGACTTATTCCTAAAGATCACCATCTATCAAAGTAACCAAAACACAACCATTTGATTTGTGGAGCTTGTTGGAGGTTCAGCATCACATGAATTACTTCAGACCAACAATACAAAGAGAGTAACATTACATTTTCATTGACAGTCATTGAAAATATTTATTAAAACCCATAACTAGAGCCAGGTTTGAGTCCCAATGATTCCCATAAAGACAAAATAAAAAGAACACAATTGACAAAATAATACATCCATCAAACTGTACAGTAATGGAAAAAACATAAGTAGCTCCAATTAAATACACCCAATTTGTTTCAACTCCAGGCCGTGGAAAAGACCTATTCTTCAGCAACACTTTCCATGACTCACAGGGGTTGCCTGTTCCAGGACCTCAGGGTCCCCCCGGGCCTGTCGGTGAGTGTTTATCACTTTCTATATTGTGTTTATTTCTGTACTGCATAGAGTATGTTTTTTTGTGTTTTTTTGAAACTCTGTCCCGACACAGAAAGATGCAAACATCTCAAATACCTCTACGTACAGAAATACAGCCTCTAGGTTCAGTTTTTGTGATTTTATTTGCAATGATGTTTATCCTGAACCAGGTGACCAAATACAAATCATCGATTAAAACACAATTAAAACCTAGCACCACCTCCACCATGAGGGTGCTAACGTGAGTCTTTCTATCTATTACGCAGGTCCAGCAGGTCCCAGAGGCCCAGCAGGACCTTCTGGCCCATCAGGACAAAATGTAAGCTACCTCGCAGCATTGTGGTGCACGTACTGAGTTTAGCACTGTCAGATTTGTTGCGGCACAAATTCATCATTGTCATTTTAAATTTCCCTCCCGACTCAATACAGGGGAAATCTGGAGCCCCTGGCACGCAGGGCCCTGTGGGTCCAAAGGGAGAACGGGGGGAGAGAGTGAGTACAACCACAACTTAATGATATTCAAAAGGTTTTTCCTCATTTACTCTACATCCTTTAACAACATGCCTTTGGTTTTTCAGGGTCCTTTAGGTTACCCAGGAGAGAGGGGCTTCAGAGGCGAGCTGGTAAGCTTCCTCCACCATGGCGCCTTGATGATTATGGCCTGAGAAAACAAGTGTATGGGGGGGAAACATCAACACATGTCATAGCTGGTTATATTACTGTAAACTACGCTAACCAGCAGCGCTACAGATCACACTGACCTGCGACAACACAGTCTCAGAGAGGAGGAGCTCATTCTGTCGAAGTAAACTGCTACACCACTTTCATTAATGTTTTAAAGTCATATTTATTTGGTTTGTTAATATTTCTTTGCAGGGATTAACGGGTCCAAAGGGAGAGCCAGGAGAGAAGGGCTTGCCGGTAAGAAAGTAGTTGGTGGTAGTTCACAGTTCACATGGTGACACAAGGAACTGTACAGGAGGGTTTTGCTTTAAGTCAAAAGATTTAACAAAAAGTTTTAAGATTCCTTTGTTGCATATTAAATAGTTCCTCTGTGTCTGTCTAACCCTTATTTTTCTTTTACTTCTTTCTCATTTTACAAGAGCAATCTAAATGTAAGATATTTTTATTTATGTCATCACGTGTTCACTTTGCAATGCGTTTAATCTATTCTGTAACCTAAAGCTCTCAGGTTATGCTTATGACCTTTTTTACAATTACCATGTTTATGGTTGTGATTGGCCACAAAGTGGTGTTCATCTCTTCTTCTCTCAAGTCCATATTTCCTCCCTGTCGATGGTTAGAAAGTGTCTGTTTAACTTTATTGTTTCTGTTTGAGTATATGTGATTGTAGCTGTTGATCGGTCTGATTTTCTGTGTGGAATCTTCTGGTGTTAATGTGTTTTTGTTTTGTTGGTCCTCGGGGTGTGCTCTGGACTGCTGTCCCCTGTCACGACACTGTCCTCTTGACCCTAAAGCTGTCTGACTCCCTCTGCAAGCTACTGTCCCCATGGCTACCTTTCACAGTCACCTTTTCAGCATCTGACTTTGGCATATACATACAAAAATACAAAATACAAGAAACAGTGTCAATATTGTAAACGACACCATGCACCAGCTTGGATTGATGTAGAGAAAAGTAAAAATCCCTCTAGAAGCACATTTTTGATCATTTTCATTTGAATTCAACTGTATTTATTTTAAAGACTTCAAAATGGTTCAATGAACCACAAAGCAAATGCATATGTATATGCCAAATCACTCCATATGTGTCAGTGGTGGGTCCTTTTGGGTTTTAGAGGTGTTGTGCTCTGATGTGAGTGGAGTGGATACAGCTATCCTCTTTTATCCCACAATGCAACCTTGCATGATTTCACCTTGAAGTACCACATAAACTTTCTTTCCTGGATGTGAAAATCAACTACCAAATGCATCTAATGAGTGAAACAAAACTAGGCGGTTAAAAAAGAAATAAGGCAAAGTATCTGTTAATTGTATATTTTATTTGGGGGTTCATTCTCTGATAACAGAGAGTCTGCAGCCATGCTCGACTCTTTGTTAGGCTTTAATGTCAGCATGCTTTCGTGATCAAAATGAATGTTAAATTGCTGATGTTAAGCAAATATGTTTACCATGTCTGACATCTAAGTTTAGCATCTGATACACTAAACACAAAGTACAGCTGTGGTTGATGGGAATGTCATTATTTTTGGTTGGCACCAAATCAAAATGTCAGAGTATCTCAATACTATTCGTCCTGCGGGCATCATGGATGTCTTGTCAACATTTCATGGCAAACCATACCAATATTTCACCCTGAAGCAAAGTAATGGACCGAACCAACAAACTTAGCAACACTGCCCGTGTTAAAATAATATGTCATCAGCTATTGTATGACTCAGACACTTTGCCTTTTTTCTCTTAACATAAGAAGTATGTCATTGGTTTTATTTACTAATGAAGCATTTCACTCACCTGTGCACCAAAAGCTTCAGCTATTCTCTGCATGCCTTGATGCTTTCAGCTGTCTCTGCCTGCTTTACTTCTCTTGTTCAGCTCCTTTTGTTATTTCTCAAGGTACAACTCATGAAGCCATTGCCTCATCCTTTCTCAAAAGACAGATAAATTAGATTTCAGTTTAAATCTAAACTGGCTTTATTTTGTCAGGCAACATTGGATAACTTTTGTGACCACAGCGTTAAGAATGAATGCTGTGGGGCTGAAAATAATCGCCTGGCTTAAGTGCTGCTCAACAAAAAGAATGCAGATGGCATGATCAAATCTAAATCCTTGGATAATGTAATCCAGCTGTGTTATGTCACCGACATGAAGCTGGTCTGTAATGTGCATGCCGATGTTGCCCAGCCCAGCATGGCAGAGACTGACCTCATATAGCAGCATGGCCAGAGAATGAGGGAGATACAGAGATGGGAGCAGTTATGTCTGAGAGTGCTGGGCAGATATGTGGACTGTTTTAACCTTCTAACTGCTGAATTGTATTGAGTGACAAAATGAGTTGCATCCTTGCAAGCAGTTCTTTGGCTTGTGCTCTTTACCTTGACGGCTGTATCTATCTTCACAGGGGGACGGCATACATCAGATCAGAGAGGCGCTGAAGATCTTAGCCGAGAGGGTTTTAATCCTTGAGACTATGATCGGTATTCATGGTGAGTAGGAGGCCTGAGGCAGGGTCAGCTTTAGGCGGGGGTCAAAGGTGGCGGGGGCAAAAAAACTGCCACCGTACCTCACTGCTGGGACAGGGAGTGGGAACAGTCGCGAGCAGCCCCAGGACTCAGGCTGGTGTTTCCACCCCCCTCACACAGTCCCCCCTGTCACTGCTCTCTGATAGGACTTTAGCTTGCAGATGTTCCACGACTTGCAGGCAGATCTTGAGCTTCTGGCTCGCAGGGTGACGCTGCTGGAGGCTATCATCTGGCCAGGTAACGCTGAGACATCCTCACCCACAGCTCTGCCAGCCCTCACTGACCTTTTTAACAAGATCTAGAAAGTCTTGATCGAGTGTTAGAGGCTTAAAACTGACCACTTTGTACCTAAACTGCTGAATGTTGATCTAGTCACTGGAAAGCAGATGTATTTTTGTGTATGAATTATTTTGGTTTTAGCACAGATACTGTAAAGGCCCTGAAAACCTATTTATCCAATCACATTAGTTAGTTCATGAGAATTCATTTGCAGTTGTGTATTTTTTTCTGCTCTTCTCGCACCAATAAGGATTTACCAACATTTTAATCAAAATCAGATGAAGGTTTACTTATTTAGTTGCTGATGTTGCCAGCACCATCAAACTCATGTGATCAAACCACACATTCCTGCTGAAGCAGTTTGGCTGAGTGTTAAACTCAACTCATGAAATAAATACCCTAGATTTTTTATTGTTGATTTTATTGTTGTTATTTAGTCATAAATGTTTTTAAGAAAAGATTTCAAACCAAGTTTCAGGGGCTTTACTTGTTTGTATAATCGTGCTTTTTAGCTTAATGTGTATCGATGGATGTAAAGTATCTTAGTCTATCCAGTAGTGCTGCAATGATGAGTAAAAAGAAGAATTAATCAAATGAAAAAAATCAGCCGCAATTTTGATAATCACTGATTAAAATACCCTAGAAATGGTTGATTTTGGCTTCTCAAATGTGAGGATTTGCTGCTTTGTGTCCTTGAAATTGAATATTCCGGTGTTGAACAGTTGCTGGTTGTCAACATTTTAAAGACAAAACAACTTATCAATAGGATAACTAAATAGACAAATTGATAACAGCCCTAAACGCCAAGTGCAGCTCCTTTAGAGCAGAATAGAGCAAAGAAGGATTTGATGAATCCCTTGAACACTAGTAAGTTACTTAAAAATGTTGATATATAAAAACTGGCCAACTGGTGTCCAATCAAAATAAGAACCCACTGTTGACACCTCCAGGTCATCAGCTACGTCAGAGTAGACTTAGATTAGGACTTCAGAGTGCACGTGTCCTCACACACTGATGGACAGGGAGGCCCCGTTCCAACTGCTGTCTTTCTTCAACAGAGCCTGATCTAGGGTCTGGGGACGGACCGTTTGGCACAGCCTCCCCTAGTTTCTACAGAGATAAGCGAGCAGGTGCGCTTCCATATCGACTTGCTTCTCCTCTGTCCTCCAACACCAAGGTTCGAGGGAAGTAGCCCCCTCCCGCTCACCCTGAGGATCACAGGCTGGGTTGACTCCCCCTCCTATAGGTCTCATCGACACTCATCAGGTTTAGACCTTATCGGATAGCCTCTCTGGGCTTTACCGTCAGAATTAGGATGGGGGACACCTCAGGGAAACTCCACTGATACTCCACAATGCCCTCCTCCATCGGGAACCTGAGAACTAGTTTGACCCCCACCCATCACCATAACCACACACTTATCTTTACATAACACACCCAACAGCTTTCTGTGTCTCGTTTCTTTGGCTACAGAAGTCAGGCATCAGAGTGAAGAGGTTTAATGTTTGAAAAAAAGGAAAATCTAAATATTCTGTGGTGCTCCTCGAGCTACAAACAGTTCTGGAAAATAAGGGTAATTTAGAGTAATCAATTAAAGGAGAAATCAGATGTGAGAAAGTAGATTGGATTTGCATTTTTATTGCTTTCACAATGTAACTGCAATCTGAAGAGATTCCACTATTTAAGTCTATTGCGCATGTACAGTTTGCAGGACACAAGTACACAGACAAACCTCTTCTAGTATTCATTTTGTTATAATCTTATTGTTTAACTCAATGTTATGTAGTGCACTAAAAGATGAAGGCATCTCTACTCTAGCTAAGATATGTGTTGCTAACAGTGATTTGTAGTTTTCTGGTGTGAGTGTTGTCCCCCCCCCCTCCCCTTAAAGTACACACTGATAAAGTGATTTAATATACAATAGTATATCTACATGTAGTCTGTGCACAAAAAGCACACACATTTGGGTTTGTTGGCATATCAGCGTAAACGGTCATAAATTCTGTTGTATTCTGAAAAAAAACTAATTTTAAAACTCTGCAAATTGGATGTCCATTTCAAGTTCTTTAAAAACACATAGGAAATAGCAAAACTGTTAATGGAACGTGAACATATTTTTACCACTGTTGACAGCTTAAACTGTCCTGATGAAAAGACTTGATTTCTTTTTTTCCATCTTATATCAAACTTATTGTGAAACTATTTAAAATGATCATTGTATCTTATTTGTATGCTGTTGTGTAACCATTTCATATTTCAGTCAACATTTCTTTTTTGCAAATGTGTTATTGTGTTAAGATAAATCCTGTCTAGATGATTGGTGTAATAAAATAATGCGAATTGGTTTTTTTTAACATGTCACCTCTCTTTATTTGGGTTAACAACACAATGGTATTCATTAAACATTATAACACCATAAATAAACTGTATCCACTCTCTCCAGCGTAAATTTTACATGCAGACACAGAAGTTGTCTCCGAAACAGTCAAGTTTGCATCTGCACTTGATTTGGGTCACAGTTTTGGCAAAAGAACAACTCAGTCTTTACTCCCCCCATAAATTCTGATAATTTAATTAGCTCTACAAGTAGCCCACAGGGAAAACCTAATATTTAAGCTCAGCAAAACCCAAGCATAATGTAAGTCCAGTTTATTGCACAAGAGCAAACACCTTTTCAGTCCACAGGTGTGTGATGTAGTCTAGATGCTCGGTGGCAGCATAGGGCTCTTCCCTTTTGAAACCATCACAGCCTGCTCTCCGACGCTGTCGTCAATGAGCAAAGAAATGGCGCCATCTAGCTGTTTAGAGGCTGCCAACGCCACTACAGCTTTCTCTGTGGGGAAGCCCATCTTCTCTAGCTGCTGGAGTCTGAGAGGAAACAATGGTCTTTTAGTGAATAATTACTTGAACTCACATAAATAAAACTGTACTTGGGAATAATGTGGAGAGTTTAAAAAAAAGTTACAACATGCAATACATGAGGATGTTACATGATTACTAACCGCAGAGAGGAAACTGAGGATTTGGGCACCTCCACTTTTGCATCAGGGTTGTCAGGAGCATCCTGTAACGAGGCCAGTATTCCTGCTCTTAGCATCTGTTCCTCCAGTACCTCAGCCTCAGACAGTGCAGCTGTCTCATTCATTATCCAGGCAGGCTCTGCATCCACCCATGGGTGGTGGTTCAATTGATCCCTCATGGGGGGAGCAGCTGCCTGATCTGCAGGCATCATCTGAGAAAGTGATCTAGATCTGTGACAACAGGTTAAGTTAAAAAGATGAAGTCTGCCTCTGCATGCAGGTGAAGAGTTTGAATATTCAGTGAGACGTTTGACGTAAACAAGATGAATCAAACCTCTGTGAGGTAATGCAGGTGGGCAATCTCAACCTGGCTGAAGAGCGAACATACACCCAATCAGGAATGAAGTCCAAGACCCTGAGCTCCTCCAGCTCCTGTAACATCCCAATGAGGGGCTGTTGATCTGAGAGGTACATTAAGTGTTATAAACGAAGATACAACGCTCATAGAAGATTACATTTAAATCACCAGGACTGAAACAAAACTTATTTTTGAAGTCTGCATTTAAATGTTTTACCAATCTGGTGTTCCCAATCACTGTGGCTGGGCATTAAATGATGTCTATTTTAATGTAATAACAAGAATTTAAAAGCCTACAAGTTAAGCAAAACTAACAGGAAAGGGAGACCGATGTCAACAAAGCGTAGTCTCTGCACACCCACACAATCCTCAGTCTGGAGGTCTAATCAAGCTTCTAAAAACCATAATATTAAAAATATGTTTGTTGGGAGCATATATTTCAGTAGAATTAAATGACTGGTTAAACATGAAAGGATACAGTTGTGTCCGATGAATATTGTGCAGAAGTGAAGCAGGGCAGGTGTCCCGGGCAGCAGCAGCAGACCCACCAGCAGAAGGAGCCAGGGGAGAAACCAGACCGGCAAACACCTCAGCAGCCTCCTCTGAGCCACCTGACGACACTGAGCTGCAAACAGGGCCAGCTGGATGGCGGAGTAACCACAGATCCGACTCGCCTCAGCGCCACCGACAAAGAGGACCAGGGTGTAAAGAAGAGGTAGTATGGTCATTGTCAGGATGGAGAGGCCGAGAAAGGCGACTGTTCCCCAGCGACGCTCCTGACTAGGTCCGACCAACAGCAGCAGGGCAGCACTGACCATCAGAGAGGACGGCTCATCGTGACTGAGTGCATACAGGAACACATCTGAAGGGCACAGATGAGAGGAAAAACTGCGTTATATATGCTTTTGATTTGAAAAACTGAAATATGAGATGCCACAAAACGGGTCATGATAGGCACACAGTTACCTCTGAGCCTCGGGAAGTCTCCACCTGGACCGACGCTGAGACTTGCCTGGATGCCCCCAGCATACATCAGAAACATGAGTGTTGTCAATGCACATGTTCCCAGACAGAATCCAGGGCGATCCGATCCAAACCAAAACCATACTGACAATATGCGATTGAGCATTATTTAGGATAAGCTGTGGTTGTTCTCCACTCACTTGTACTGTAGTGGCATAGTTCTGGTAAACAAGCTACATCTGTAGTTACAGGCTGTAAAAATCCTCCATAATTTAACTTGTCAAAACAAATCTGACACCGTTTGAACTCTTACAACAGGCATGTGAGTTTAAAATAACTATGTCCTCAATACGAGAGTAATAAATGTCTTTAAATGAGAAAATTGAATTTTGAGAGCTAAGCAGATTTCCACTTCCGCTCTCCGTGACGTCATCGTCTTCTTCTTCTTCTTCGGTTTTATTGACGGTAAACTAGAGGTGGGCGATTTGCTGCCACCTTTTGGACTCACCGCCACAAGTTTGCATAGAAAACTGCCAAATTCAAACTGCAAAGGCTTGGCTTGTGAATTATATAACAACAAGTGGTGAAACGATAATAAATTGACAACAATTTTGATAATCGATTTAGCTTTTATGTCCTTTATCAAAAATATCAGGAATTATCTGGATCCAGCCCCTTAAAATTGAGGATTTGCTGTTTTTCTCTGATTTATTTGATAGTAAATTAAATATCTCTGGTCGTATGACTATTGGTCAGACAGAAAAAACAATTTAAAGACTTCACTAATCAACACAACACTGTCAAAATACCCCGTTACATGTTAAAGCGTTGCATTCAAAAGCTTGCTCAAATAGAACTATCTATCGCTGTTCCCGCGATGGTTCGTACATATCGCGAGAGTTGTGTTTCCGGCTAAGAGCATTACATTCCTCCAGCAGCCAGACTCGTCCAGTCGTCTTCTACAGGCACACTAAAATGGCGTCGGCTCCGGGTGAGTAGAGAACTGTGAAATGTTCTGCATATTGTTCTGTTATTTAACTTAAGCACCTATGTTGTTTGGTTTATTGTAAAAAGAGATTTCGCCGACATGCTTCATTTTTCGGATCGTATAACGTCACGTATCGTGTAGCGTAAGGCAGCGCTAATGTGAGGCGCAAGGCCTAGCTAGCTGTGTTGGCTTATCGAGCCGCGGAGGTATTTTTCAACTGGGTGGGTTTTCTATCTCCGCGTACTGTAGTAGATAATGGACGCCAGATTACCTAATTCATCCCCAATATGTTTTAATGCGCTAGCCGATAATTGCTGTACGCCTTTGTGGGGGTTTGAAGCACCGCCCTGCTCGATGAATGGCGTCCTAACAACGGTGTAGCGTGTAGCTAGCGTTAGCATGCTGCTAGCGTTAGCATCGCTACTGGCGCGCAAATACGGTTTTTCCTGAATGCTCGGTGATGAGCTAACAGACGTGTCTCTTCTTCTCTTTAGCAGATTACAGCACCTACAGTCAGACCACAGCTCAGCAAGGGTAAGATATGACATGCTTTAATATATGTGAGAGTGTGTATGCGTATTAAATGGTTTATGAATAGTGCTCAGTGTTACTGTAGGTTTAAGGGAGACTAATAACACGACTACGTTTCTGTTTGTTTCTTACAGGTATGCAGCTTATGCTGCTCAGCCCTCGCAGAGCTATGGGCAGTCTGCACAGGTGAGCTCTAAAATGGTATGGAAAGCGACTGTTGCAATGTATTTTACCCTGACTGTTGTTATTGGGCGAGGGATTTATTGTAATGTGTAATTTTAACTTCATGGGTTATTGTAAAGACTGAACTTGTTAATTTTTTTATTTTTTTATATATATGAATATAAACTACAGCACACATTGCTTGTAATGGTTAAAGAGTGTAAATTAATGTGGTAATGATCAATAACCTTTTAAATGTTGTATCTCTGCATGAAAAGTGTAGACAGTCTAGACTAAAGTCTTAATGTTAAAGTTGATTGATGTTTCTTCTTACTAGCAGCTAAACATGCCCTTTTTTTTTTTTTTTTCAGCAGAGCTATGGTACACAAAATTATGGATCATATGCCCAACCTGCTGCTGCCGACGGCAGTTACACTCAGACAACACCTGCCGCTGGAAGCTACACTCAGCAGCAGCAACAGTATGGATCTTCATATGCCCAGCCAGCAGCAGGTCGGTTATTTAAGCAGGAGCATTGCACTAATGTTATGTAGTTCTACTTGGAACTAAATGTAATGGCCAGGATTAGATGGAAGAAAATGAGCCGAAAGCAAATATGGGACACATCTGATGTTCAATGCATACGGACATTTAATTCTAATGTTTAGAATTGAACACCATGTTTGTCTGCAGCCTAGAGTGTTTGTTTGAAAGAGTACCCTTAAAGTCTAATTGATCATAATGTTATTTCAGACATTCTCTGAGCTTTGTTTTTTTGACCACTTGTTTTCCCACAGCTGGTTATCCTGCTGCCCAGTCTACCACTAATACATACTCCCAGTCAACCCAAGCTTATGGAGCCAGTGGTTATGACAGTACTCCTGCTGCAGCAGCTCCAGCTGCCTCCCAGTCTTACGGCTCTCAGCCAGGGTATACTGCCCAGTCGGCCTACCCTGGTTATGGCCAGCAGGCTGCTCCTACTGCACCACAGAGGTATGTACCGCTCAGCTTGAAACCAAATAAGTGAATTCAACAAGGACATACTCATCATTTCACTCAATGCTCTCTTTGTTTGACTCTTATCAGTTACAATGCTAGCAGCCAGCCTGCCAGTTACAACCAAAGTAGCTACTCCCAGCCAGCAGCGTATGGCCAACAACAATCTGGCTACCAGGCCCAGCAGGCTAGCTACGGTCAGCAGCAGGGGTACCAGCAGCCGGCCCAGCAGCAGCAACAGGCTCCTCCTGCTTACCCTCCTTCGGCTTCTGGTTCCTATGGTCAGCCTCCAGCCAACCAGTACAGTCAGCAAGGTGGACCTCCTAGTTACAACCAGTCCAGCCATTACAGTAAGCTGACCTGATGGCTGCTTCTAAGCTTCAATGATACAGTTCATATGAATGTCCCTGGAAAACATTTGTGCTCCTGCTATGTAGATAATTACCGTCAGGATGGCCAGGGTGGAGGTTCTGGTTACTCCGGCTCTGAGTCTTCAAGGTACCCAGGATCAGGGGAAAGCAGGGGCCCTGGAAGGGACGGCTTTGATCGCGGTGGAATGATGCACCGTGGCCGTGGAGGCATGGGTCGTGGCATGGGGTAAGTGTCTTTCCTTAGCACTCAACCTCACATGTATTTTTTACTCTACAGGTCCTGTGGCCACTTGGGGCAGGGCTGAGACGAGGGTCACCGGAAACAGTTCGGATAACCCAAAGTACCATTCCAAAAATGTATTCCACTTTTTCTCTTTATAATATGAGACGATCTCGATTTATCAGCATTAATGCAGATACATTATGGGGTTTCCCCTTTAAAGCCTGAGGTCCCATGATTGAAGATGTAGTCTATGCCAGCATCGGCATCCATTGTAGTTTCTCTTATCTAGTTTCTCTCAGCCCTGCCTCTAATTTTGCCAAAGGTAAGATAATGGTTTGTCCTTTTTTATTCAAAGTTGATTTTGATCAGAGACCTGTGCAGAAACATTTAGGTTAAATCCTAGAACATAATTTGATTATGAGTGATATCAAAACTTTTTGGGATAACTGACAATACTTAATGATTGGTCAGGTAATGTGATAGAATCTTATTGCAATAATATCATACATACACATTATCAAACTTATGATGGTTTTTCTTAAGGAAGGTTCAAACACTCTCGATCATTACCCTTTAAACCCAGTCTCCTACCTAGGTGCATAATTCGCTTTCGAGTGACCCGCTTATAAATACTATAATGCAATTAGCGGTTGGATAAATCATGCAGATTTCTTTTCCTCAATTATTGTGATTCTGGAAATACTTGACTAAAATGAATTGAGTCCTAGAAGACCTTACGACATAACCTTTGTAATTAGACACAGGTCTCATGCAGTACATTCTGCTGCAATTCCAAAAACTCATTTCGAGTGCTTTATTTGGGTCAATATATTTCCTCTTGATAATGTTTCTCTCTTTTTACTTGCGGATACATTCAATGGTATCAGTTTATGGTTGGGTTTTACGAGGCTGTCACTGGCAATACGTATTTGTCCTCATTTGACTGATCAATGAAGTAAAAGAAAAATGAAAAAATGTCAGCGCACACATAGCAGATATGCTAATGGTACTGCAAGACCATAGTAATACAACTACAACTAGAGACATAGAAAACAATGAACTACTCAAGTTTGAGTCAATGTTCTGCTTGTAGCAGACGTTGGTCAGGAAAGATGACCAGCATTTATCACTTGATGCCAAGTTCTCAAATCTTTTAAAACTAGTTTGTTGTTGTCAATATCAACCCAAGCTAAAAGAGAAAAACAAGAATTGGTAAACTGTTAACTTGCAGTATGATCAAAATATTTAGAGCAAATTTTATAAAAAATCAGTCTTAATATTCTAACACACATTGGCATTTGCCAGAAATGTACTTTCAGTGTTTTGTGGTGTCACACCTTGACATAGTTGGAGGGATAAAAACATGTCTAGTGATAGAAGACATGGGGAACCCCAGTGTATTTGTTCATTATAACCATATTTTAGGAGCATTCGGTCAATGGGTTTTGGTCTAGTGGGATCCTGTCCAACCTCAGCTTTACTACAACAACTGCCATTCAGGTGTATTACACTTTTTTGTATTTTATGTAGGTGTGTATCCCTCCCGATAGTGGAATTAGACCTCAATTGAGCAGGTCCATGACACATTTACTCTGGTACCCTCATTGAAATACCAATCAACTTTGATCTTGGTGCAGATTGGAGCAGGTTGTCCCATGTTAACGCACATAGTTTTCTATAATGTGGAGCCAAACATGGTTTGACCCCGGCCCCAAATCAGTTGAACTGACAGTCAGCTGCCCTGATGAGGAATTTAAAGGGTTACCAAAAGAAAGGACGGCTGTGGAGGTGAACAAGGGTTGCACTTTACATTGTTTTGGTTAAGGTTGGTTATCACGGCTGTAAAACTAAAATCTGAAAAATTACTATTTGGTTTCTTTTATACCACAGAGGCATCCCACAATATAGATCTTTGACTTGACGGGTTTACATTTAAGATTGGTTTTGGGAAAGAGCCTTTTTTCCAACTCTTGGTCTCGAAGGGTACGTTCCTTCTTTAAAGAACTTTTGTATGTACCTTTCTGGTACACCAGTCTAAACATTTTAAAATAATAGAGTTCTGCATGACTTCTTTCTTCCGGTTTTGGTGCAGCAAATACACATATACATACATACATATACACACACACAGTTTTAGGCATAGATTTTTATATGATACAGCACTCAAATCAAGCAAGTAACTGTGCAGCGTTGCCAAAATAGAGTTAAATAAGAAAGCATTAACAAATTGCATAAGTAGGAACAAAAACTAAATAAATGTTCAGACTTAGCAAAGGTCTTTTTATAGTTGAATTTTTAACTTTAGTGTAATTTTTAGCTTTGCACAGGTATGTGTGTGTTCTGGGGGGGAAGTGGGCACATTTTGTCATTTTGAAATGTTTGAAATTGTTTTTGTGGTTTGGAATACAAATGTTTGATCACATTCTTTTGATCACTTTTTAACATGCTTTGTCACATTTATACCGTGCAGGTAACAGTGAGAGCCATTTAAACCCATCTATTCTCTAAAAAGTATCTGTACTCAGTGCAGAGCCGCCAGCTTAAGCAG
Source organism: Anoplopoma fimbria (assembly GCF_027596085.1). Taxonomy (NCBI): domain Eukaryota; kingdom Metazoa; phylum Chordata; class Actinopteri; order Perciformes; family Anoplopomatidae; genus Anoplopoma; species Anoplopoma fimbria. The sequence goes on from NC_072461.1 coordinate 4,260,522, forward strand.
CAGGAGGGAGCTAAATCAAAGATTCGGGGTCTGCCTTTTTTCAACAACTGAGGATGGTGGTTTTTATGAGCATGATGGGTATTTTAATTAACATGAACATCTTTGTATTTGATTTAACATAAACACTGTTAAAAAATATAATTTTGGTGTTTTGTCTTTGACAATTGTATAATTGTTTTTGTTTTTTTTACCTGGTGAATGTTATCACCTCATCTTGTTAAATTTCAGATGCATTGTTTATTATTAACATTTGTTCATATCCGAGGCAGCTGTAACCTTTTTGTTTAAACAAATTTTATTTGGGTGCTGGCTTGTTTCTAGGTACAACTATGCCATCAATGCATCTGAAATATTTTCTACTTGTGTACAATTATTGGGTTTTGTCACATTTTCAAAAGCTGTGAAACTGTTATTCATTAATATAATCTTGCACAAATGTATCCACTACTCAAAACTGTCACTGAAGTTGTACTGGGCTAGCTAAGGAATGGCACATAATTAATACTTTTATCCCCTCAAGTCAATTGTGTTTTTATAGATTGGGGGATTTTCTTAGCTGCTGTTCGGCTAGTTAGAATGTTTTGATTACTCCCTCAATCAAGCCACTTTGCTCGAGCCATGGAAGTGGCTGTAAAAGGGAAGTCGCCTTCATATCTCCATTTATTCCCCATAGCAGCGCTGGAGACAGAGGTGGCTTCAGTAAGCCTGGTGGTAAGTTAACGAGTATTACACTGGTTAGTCCTTTTCAAAGCCTTAAACTTTTTTGAGCAAATATGCTTCGAGTATTGCTGTGTCTTACTTTGTGGTATGCAAAATTTATTTACACGAACATATCTGAAAATATTGGATTTTTCTTTTCAATGCCTGAGACCATTTTCTCTGGGGTACTTGGTATAATTCAGTCACTGCTTATGGTTTGACAATGAGTTTTTGAGAAGGTAAAGAAACATTTTCCACTCAAATGTGTGTTACTGCTTTTAAACAAATCTCATGAGCAGATTCCAGGTTTTTTTTTTGAGGATTTCTTACTGGTCTTTGAGGCTTTTTGAATGACACACAGTTATTTTACCAAAGGGTCTGAGGTGTTCTATTTTCAATACAATATATCACATGTGGGAATTGTTGTGTACCATAAGGTGCCATTTTCAACTTCCCAGTATGGCCGGCAGCATCTATAAGGGAGTGTCTGGGTTATCGTCTGTAGTACTGTTCAGGTGTTGTACACTTAACTTTAGTTTCACACACTGACTTTTCTCAATCTGTTTCTCTCCCCCTCAAATGATGGACTACAGGACCGAACAGCGATGAGCGTGAAATGGGTGAGTCACTTGATTAGACCCCTTATTACTCCCTCATCTGCAGAATACTGTTCATGAAGTGATATTAGGGAAGATTGTTTTACATTACATTACAGTCATTTAGCAGACGCTTTTATCCAAAGCGACTTACAGGTTTTACTGTGCATTTACATTTTTTTTTTTTGTCTGTATTTGTTGCAGGACGTCCCGAGGAGCAGGATGACTCTGAGAACAGCACGATCTACATCACAGGATTGACTGAGAAGGCTAACCTGGAGGAAATGGCTGAATTCTTCAAACATGTTGGCCCAATCAGGGTAAGAATAGCTCTTCACTTTAAATATTGGCATCCGCATATCTAATGTGGGAACTAAATGTGTTTACTTTTCTTTGTGTCCAGATTAACCGCAGACTTGGCCAGCCTGCCATCAACATATACACAGACAAGGACTCAGGAAAGCCCAAAGGAGATGCCACCCTTTCCTACGAGGAGCCAATCTGTGCCAAAGCAGCTGTGGAGCATTTCGATGGTACATTTTATTGGCTGTGCACATCAGGCCTGAACAGAATACCTGATGTATAAATCTTTACTGATCATATAACTTCAAGTAGTATAGATTGTGAATTGTTTTTGTCTTGAATTGTAGGAAAGGAGTTCCAAGGCCGAAGGCTCAAGGTGTCGATGGCACGACGCAAACCCATGATGGGTGGAATGAGGGGTGGCATGCCCATGCGAGATGGCATGATGGGTCGTGGAGGTAAATAGCAGCGGAATTTGTTAGTGTTTGACTTGCACTGTCGATGGAACACGCAAAAACCCATGATGGGTGGAATGAGGGGTGGCATGCCCATGCGAGATGGCATGATGGGTCGTGGGAGGCTTCAGATGAAAAACTTGCACAAACAGTTGAACCCTGAATTGAGATTACTTTGGGATATTTGATTAATATTTAACGAGGTCCAGTTACAGAAAATGTCTTTATGCAAAGGTCAGGAACATCACAATGTCCCAACACTATTAATAGTAGTTATAATAATAGTCAGTTTATAAAATTGAACTGGATGAATTATAAATTATACAAACTAATAAGTAAATCGATGTTCATCATAGAAAGCATCACGTGAGATGATTTACAACGGATGTAATTGATCAGTGTGTTTCCTGGACTGCTGAAAGTGTCGTAAAGGCTAGAAATGTGGTGCCTTTTTAAAATAAAAATCCTCCGTCAAAATTTAATAATTCTAAATTATGTATCCATTATAGATGGAGGTCTGGGTCTGGACATGGTCTGCCTATTAATGACCCCTGCTGTAGCATATCAAAACTGTCTGGCAATAAAAAAAAAACTGGCAGTCAACTGATCCTAGTTGCTGGAGACAACAGAAAAATGATAGGAATACACGTGATTTAAAACATTTTTGTCATTATCTTATCAGGCATGATGGGCCGTGGAGGTGACCGTGGTGGGTTCGTCCCACGTGGTGGTCCTCGTGGAATGGGCAGAGGTGGACCCACAGGAGGCAACATGCAGCAGAGGGCTGGGGACTGGGAGTGTCCTAACCCGTACGTATTACTTCATAGTGCTGTGTCTATTTTGGGAGCCTTCTTCGATTCAAAGATTGGTTTATAATGTATTTAATTGCTTGTGTCCATAGGGGTTGTGGCAACCAGAACTTTGCCTGGAGGATGGAGTGTAACCAGTGCAAAGCCCCCAAACCAGAAGGGTTAGGCGGTGGTCCTCCCTTCCCCCCTGGTGGTGACAGAGGCCGAGGTGGAATGGGGATGCGTGGAGGCAGAGGCATGGACCGCGGTGGGCCAGCGGGGGCTGGGGGCCCAGGTGGTCCCGGAGGTTTCCGTGGAGGTTGGGGGGGCGACCGTGGTGGATTCAGAGGACGTGGTGGAATGGATAGGGGAGGTTTCCGTGGAGCCGGGCGTGGAGGACCACCCATGGACCGAATGGGGGGCAGAGGTGGAAGAGGAATGGGCCCACCAGGTGGAAAGATGGACATGAGGTAAGACTTCCTGTAATGTTTTCTTGCTCTTTCTCAGAGAGGACTTCAAGGATTGTTATGTAAATATGTCACTTACTACTTTTCTGTTCTTTCTTAGGGACCATCGCCAGGAGCGCAGAGAGCGACCCTATTGAAGAACTTGTTGACTGTTCCTGTTGTGGAATTTGATTTTTAAGATGAGAATTTTTAATTTATGATTCCATACTCCAATGGTTATAGAGCTGCTTTCAAATATCCTGTGCAGTTTCATTCAACTCCTGTTTCCATTTTTTATTTAGTTATATAGTTTACCCATGTTTATGTTATCTTGTATTGTGCATGTTGTTTTTTTTTTTTGTTGCTTTTTTTAAAATGTGCCGATTAGATTTGACAGTGTTGTAAAATGTTTTTTTTCATTCGTTAACATAACTGCTTCCCCTTTCCCATAACTAGCAATTGTATGATGACATATTTGGGAAATAAAATTTTACTGATTTGATGTTTTTGAGTTGTGAGCTAATAAACTTTACAAAGTGAAGTCATGCAGGGAAATATTTAACCTATTTATTAATGCAGTGTCTTGGAATTATAGATACTGTAGAGAAGTTGCATATTCATAAGTCACGTATTGATGTTTTTACGATCTGTAAAGATTATGAAAGCAGTCATGTGTGCCACGTGACTTGGTCAAGACTTATTCCACCACCAATGAGGATTTAGATTTGTTAATCATTTATATATATATATCATATTCCACTCAGATCAGTGATAACGTTTAGAAGAATGAAAGCTCATCTATATCACTAGAGGCCTAAATATAGGAATCATCTAAGGGTGCCTCAAGAAAAGGGGAGACAAAAAAGACTATAGGCTTGCCTATATTGAGTAACTTAAGAAAATAATTTCTATATTTGTTATTGCCATCCTTATTGCACTTAAGGATATTAATATTTTTTTGGTGCATTGATTATCTTACATTTAAGACCCCCATTAATGCTGAGCTTTGTTGATTTTTATTCTTCTACTGTACCTTTCTTGTCTGTAGATGGAGCACATCTGCAGGGCTAAATAGTTCTGTTTCTTTGGTTGCCAATAGCTGGAGCCGTTTGAGCTGAAACTTGACAGAAGCAGTTCTGATGTGGACGGTACAGGATGGGCCTGGTTTCTGGGCCTTTGCATTAATGACACCTACGTGTTTACACAAAAGACTGAATGGACTGACCTGAGAAAAAACTGTAGCATACAGTCCCTCAAGGCTTTTCTTATGACTGATTTAATTAAATTTTACCCTTAAGATTTAGGTCACAGTCTTAACAAAAAAAGCTTTCCATGACCTAATGTTCCAATCACAGCAAAACTATTGTATACACACACAACCAAAGACATGATGCACACAGCTGATTTGATGCTTGTATCAACTCTAAAACAGAGAAAAATGAACATGTTTTGTTTTCTTACCTTTTTCGTAATCCTAATTTTTTCAAACTTTACTCAAAAGTGTCCAATTTTAACTGCATTTAGGCTTTGGCCTTATTGCTGTGTTTTTCTTTATTTAGAAGTGTTCTCTGGAAGGCAATCAAGTTGAATTAGGTTATTAATCACAGATGTGCATCTTTGGCATATTACATTTTTTACATCTGGTAGACATATGGCTATTAAAACTATCCTCCTACGATGCTTTATTTCATACACCTAGTGGGTTACCACTAGATAGTCCTGCCTGTTGAATTCTGTCAAACTAATCTGGTGCAAGTATGTCGCATCCTTTGCTGTATTTCTATTTAACACTTAGAGTTACTGAGAAACTTGTTCCTCATTATAAATAGCTGATTAAAACACACCGATCAACAGCTCACAGCTTTGTACATTAGAAGTTGTCTCACTTGACAATGTTGTTGATGAGATACAGTAATCAAGGCTCATGTTTGTGTTTTTTTTTAATTCACAGCCCTCTAAATGATCCCTCTGGGAAACCTACAGCTGGCATCTTAAAGTACTTCTCATTTACTGTGGCCAGTTGTTCTTGTCGATTAACAGTGCTGAATTCTCTCTCTCTCTCTCTCTTTCTTTTTCTCTTTACTGACAAAAAAGCTGATTCATCCAGGCCCAGAAAATGATCTCATCAACCCCCACCTTCTCCCTCTCTGTCCCTCTTTTTCTCTCTCTCTCTTTTCCGCCCCCTCCCTTCCTTTCTTACTCTCTCCCTCTCTTTCTTAAACAGACACATCCCTCTTTTTTAAATAAAAACAAGACCTCCTTCTTGGCAGAGGGGCTTCACTTAAATTCAAACAATCACACATTAAGAGAGTATAAAAACTGCTCCCAATAGATTGTCAAAGGGGAAATGAGATGGTGAAGAATAGTTTGAAAATAAGTTTTTGAGTACACAAATTCCAGATATATTTACATACAATTGAATAGTTGAACTTATAAACGAAAAGTAAGGGTTTCAGTTTAACGTTCAACTTTCAGATTAAGGGCAAATATAAGTCAAACATTTATAACAAGTTTTCAGCCGTATTGTTAAACATTCAAATCTTCAGTAGAGTTTTGAAGTATTGAAAGAGCCCTCAGGACTCATAGCAGTTTTTGAATCATGTGCTTTGAGCTCTGGCTGTAAGGATACCCATTTGTTTACACTTTGATTACAGACAGTGTCTTTAAAGCCCGGAGCAAGTTTCCCTGATGTTTTTCAAAATCCTAATTTGCGCCTTGAAAACCTGAAAATCAGGTCTGTTCACCAAAGTGAGAACCTACCTTCAATCCTTACCTTGAGCTGTAAAACCATAAATCCTCAACAGAATCAAGAACGGGATGTCTGGTCTTGCATTCTCATTCCCTTTGACATTTTTTAGACGATAGAAAAGAAGTAAAGAAAAACAAACGAAACGCTAAAGTAGCACTTACAGCAACCTTGTTATCTGGTGCAGCAGTACACACATTTTCTGACACGCACACAGGAGGTCATGTGCTATTGAACCGGCTACTGTGTCTTGATTTCTGTTTGACTAGACTGGATAACACTGTCCAACCTACTGTTTATCTCTCACTATCTCTCTTAATAATTCCCAATCTCATGCTGTTTCAGCGTTTACCTGCTCTGTCCTCTCCGGTTGTGACATCTTTAACTTGTGCTACGCCTCCCTCAAACAAAGACATACATTACAAAACATACAAGAGGTTGAAACAAAGTCATTAAAGGTTAACTAACCTATCACATGTTATGATCATTGATAGGATTATAGTGTTAGAAGGGAATTTCTTGTACTAGGCAGAGTTGGCGTCTTGTGATGCTGAGATGTTAGATTTAGGCTATCTCTATCACTTCAGGCTATTTGGTAAAGAGACAACACAGAGGCTTCATTATTGAGAGACTATGTAAGAAGCCTGGTTATGTGTTAACTGGGGCCACGCCTGTGGAATGAGCTCCCGGAGAAGATCAGGGCCTTAGACTCCCTCACCGCTTTTAAATCAAGTCTTAAAACTCACCTGTTCCTCTCTGCCTTCCCCTAGGGTCTTGATAATTTGGATTGCTTGTGTTTGGGTGGTTGTTCGGTTTTAATAGATATTCTTAGATTTCATTATGATTAAATTAATTAATTAATTTAAATTTTTATTTTATTTTTTGTTTTTAGTGTTTTATTATTATATTTGATTATTGTGATTGTTCTACCCTGTGCAGCACCTTGAGATTTCTTTGTATTTTAAAGTGTGCTATATAAATAAAATCCATTATTATTATTATTAACCAAATGAAAGCACATACAAATACATTCCTATTTTTTTTTTTTGACAGAGTAAAACAGTTTTAACACTGTGTGCATCCAGTGCAACACCATCATGAACTAAAATAAAATGTATGAAAAATAGTTCAATAAATAGCCTGATTATTATTGTACTATATACTTACAGTACAGCAGCTGTATTACTCTATTACATTTATTTGGCAGCTGTAATTAATCTTTAAAATACCTTCAGGCAAATGATCAATAATACTTACAGTACAGCAGCTTACGTTTTACTCTATTACATTTATTTGGCAGCTGTAATTAATCTTTAAAATACCTTCAGGCAAATGATGATAATATGCATTTTTTTTATAAATGTATCAGGCAATATATGCATGCATAACTTCTGATGTTATGCATGCACATATTGCCTGATACATCTATATATGCCGAGTTGGTGATCATGGGGTTAAGCGTTGATCCCTCATAATGGGATGTGCCACAGAGGCTGGTCGGAGCTGCGGGTCAACATATTCAGTAGGCGGGCCTATGTGGACTCGGTACCGCTCACTGCTCCTGATCCATCGACGAGGAGCTGACCCATAGCCTCGCACAGGCACTGGTGACACGTGGATTTCTGTGCATGAGAAGATGTGGGTGGATTAGCCGGGTGTGCATCTCCTCTCACCGGGACCCGGCGATGCGCTCTTTAGAGGAAACGGGTTTCGCTGAGACATCCGGAAAAACGCATCCATGCGCCACGGCTAGACCTCATCCCGATGCCACAAAGCCTGGTTCCAAGGAGCTCCCATAAGGAACCACACATGCAGATCGGCATGGGTGCGTCAACACGGTTATTTCGCTTCATTTTGCGGGCGAGGCTTTGGAGCTCAGTTGTGCAATGAGACAATCAGGAATCATCAAGTAGACTTTTATTGATAGGCGATATAAACTCGACAATATGGCTGATCAGAGCAACATCCAGTCCTCCGCCTCCAAGAGTATCCGGCCTTTTAAATCCAGCGAGGAGTACCTGTACGCCATGAAGGAGGACCTGGCTGAATGGCTCAACACCCTGTATGATCTGGATGTCACTGCGGACTCCTTCATGGACGGACTCGGGACCGGCTGTGCCTTGTGTCGGCACGCCAACAACGTCAACCGAGCCGCGCAGGACTTCCAGCTGGAGTACCCGGAGGCTGCACAGCCCATGAAGGTGCCATCTAAAGATGTAATCTTCCAATCACGTAATGTTGTCGCCGGCTCGTTCGTGGCTCGGGATAACGTGTCCAATTTCATCAGCTGGTGCAGGCAGGAGCTCTGGATCAAGGACGTCCTCATGTTCGAGACCAACGACCTGGTGGAGAGATGCAACGAGAAGAATTTTGTCCTGTGTCTCCTCGAGGTGGCGCGACGCGGGTCCAAGTTTGGCATGTTGGCCCCCATGTTGATCCAGCTGGAGGAGGAGATCGAGGAGGAGATCCGGGACCAGGAGAGCCTGCGGGTCGAGGTAGGAGAGCCAGCTGAGCAGAGCCCGCCGAGCAGGTGCTTCAGTCGGAAGGAGAGCAGTCACAGTGTGGAGGATGAAGAGGATGAACCTGATCCAGAGCCCTTCATCTGGCCGCAGAAGAGGGTTTTATGTGACATGCGAAATCTGGATGAGTTGGTGAGTTTGAAAAATATTCAAAAAATCTGATTATGAATGATCCTGAATAACCAGTTGACTCCATACAATGAGTCACAACTGCATCATGATTCATGCTTGTCATCATCATGATTCATGCTTGTCATCATCATATAGCGTAATGATCTTGCGGCTCAATTTTCCAAACAATTGAATCCTCACTGCTCATGACACAGGTGTGACATATAGATATACAGTCTCCCACAGGCTTCTCTTCAGCTGGCCTTGTTTGGAAGTTCATATCATCCAGTGTTTCTTGTTGTTGTGCTGAACAGCATGACGCAGCTGATAGAACACCAAACTCTCTCACAGTAAAACTCGGAAAGGTGTCAAAAGTCATCTCTGAAATATCGTGTCGGTGCTATGAAGAAGGCAGGCGCCTTATACATTCCCTGTGGTGTGAGTTTGTGCCCGCGTCTTAACTTTGTTTTTAGACAGTGCTGTTAAATTCCTGCTCACCTGTAGGGTCGGTGTGTGTTTGACACCCAAATTCTTGCTTTCTCTAAAAGGTCACAGGTCAGCTCGGTGACATTTCACCTGCGTTCTTGTTAGAAATGTCAGCTCTGTCTCTACAGTGATGATGAAGATCTTCAGCCTCTTTCATTTAGCTTGTCCATCAAGAATAATCAATACAATATCCTGCAGGGGAGTTCGATTTTAAATTGCATGCTGCTTCTGCAGCTCCTTCACCAACACATCTAGGTTTCAATACATTTCCTGTGGAGTTCAAACCATCGACTCTTGTCCCTTGTCCTGTTGAATTGGCTGACCTTTGTGAGGGCCTGCCTGACACGAGCACATTAGAGAGGCAAAGGTCTTGTTAGGGCCAGAGATAATGAGCAGAGAGACAGACCAGCGGGTTGTGAGCGGGGAGACGACGATATTTTCATGTTGATGAAGAGAACAATGTCCGTCTTTGGCACCAAAGATGTGAGGGGGAGCAGGGAGGGAGGGAGGAGGGGGAGACAGTCACACTCACGCTGGTCAGGCAGCAGAGCAGAGCGGCTCCAGTGTGACCTCCAGAGACAGAAATAGGAGCGCATGTGGAGGAGGAGGTCCAGACTGTCTGAGTCCCGCAAACTCTCAATCATATGACGGAGTATTGAGGATTAAACCAGCCCACTGCATTTTCAGGGCAATAAGATCGCAGGAAAGCTACAGGGCGTATGGCTGTCTTGCACTATCTGACATCCACACTGACACATTTGACTTGGAAGTGGCATTCCCAGTCATCATGTGTCTGGTGGATAACATCTCCAGCTCCCTGTCAACCTTAGAAAACTGCGTGCATGTACACTGCGCAGAACAGCCCACATCAGCAACATGAGCCTGTTCACACAAGAAACCACAGTGGTACAAAGATGAGAGGCTGTAATATTAAAAATAGTAACCACTGAACCATAGTACCAACACATTTTGCGCTAATGACTTCATCATTTCTCTTTTTGAGGTCAAGACATATATCAACTAGATACCTCTTCATTTTTCCTGTCTTTTTCTTTTTTTTTTACCAGGAAACAATCAACATTAAATCCACATTTTTCTAAAAATACAGTTATTTTATCAATATCTGCTCAATCATACAGCCGCTCAGTTCTTGCTGCAAGGCATTAGGCCTCCCTGTCCTCAGTAACATCAGTCACAAGTTTATCCTACAGAATACTTTTCTTTGTATTTCTGTCTTATAAGAGATTAGTGTCGCGTTATTACTGGAAACCTCATCTCTAGTAGAGGTCCACAGCTGTGACACCAGACTGTGTGTGCTGCCCTCAGTCATGTCCGGCTTTCCAATCATCTTTTCCAAGATGGATTGTGTTTCACAGGATGGTTTGGTTCTTATGTTTGCTTTATCATTTACTGATTTTTCTCTGTAGATTTTTTTTTTTTTTGAGCTACTATTAATTACAACACTTTGAATCTGATTTTTTATAAATCATTTTTTTTTATCCATTAACTGCTTTTCTATTCATATCCAAGGAAATTATTGATGAAATGTCATTAATTAATTACCAGGTCATTAACTCCCATAGAGACGTGCACACCAGCCTCAAATGCCTGTGCAAAAAGAAATGCTACAAATGTGCAGATTCCATTTAGTTGTCTTTACAAAAACCTGACGGTGTGTAGGTGAGCTCAGGACTTTGTAATTACATGTGCTCGCCGCCACAGTGCCCTAATCCAATTAAATCTCAAGCAGAAAATGTGAGCTGTGCAGCGTATGCATGAACTCTGAGTGTTTTAGGAGACATGTATACAGGATCATAATAATACATTATTCAGTTATAGCATAAATTCAGAATCGTATAATCATTTTTAAACGTTATTTCTGGTGTGCTATCTTTAAAAAGTTTGCCGTTCTTGTGCAACTCACAGCCTTTCAAGGAGGTCTGTACATGTGCTACTGTGTATTCTTCTATACATTGTGTGGTTACCGGATGATCAAACTAAGCTTGTTGAGTTCAACAAGACAATACGAGTGTAGTGATAATAGGATTAGAGGTCCTTATTCTAACAAGTGTGGAGTAACAGTCGACATACAGACAGCAGGATTACTTTAAGTAGTCCCTTTTAAGGACATCTGTCTATTCAATAATCACACTAACATGTATCACCATATATTCTAAGTTATTATTTGTCCTCATTGCACTCTGCTTATGTAACAGTAAAGTGACTTTAAACTTGTGAGTCCTAAAGCCAGAGTTGTTAATGCTGAGAAATGAGCAAGAGTACATTAGATTAAAAAGGATCCAACCTTAAAACCCAGCACAGTGTTGCCAACTCTTTTCCAATGAGTAGCTATGAGCACTAGCTCCAAGGTAGGTAGTCAAACATTTGATGTGTCAATCAACGACCTTGTGGATACAATACTATTTAATATTAAGGAAGCTGTTGTCTAGCGTTGTAACAACACTCACCAACACTTTGTCTGTCTCCCACTCATCCACCACTACGCGTGTTATTACTCACATCACTGTGGGACGGTTTTCCACTCTAAAGTTGAGGAAGTGACCGGTGTCTCATTTCCTTCATCATAACGTCAGTGACAAATCTTTTTCCCACTCCTGGAGTTGGTACAGATTGTAGGTACAATTGTAGGTACAGACAGCATCTGGTTCACATCGCTCCCTAATCCTTTGCATTAGGGTATTTTCTTTCATATCACCACTATATAGGGATTATGAAAGCTACTTCAATTATAACTATATTTTCCTATAAGCCGCAAGCAGCCTAATGTAAACAAACACCCTTTTCTATATTGCCATTAGGCCCTGGGCACATACACAACAATGCAAATTGACATACATGTAACAATTAAAATTACATTGACTGACCCCTTAACGCCCCCTCTAATAGTTCACAGGTTTACTGCATGCATAACCATGTATACAACCCATTATTTGAGCTTGTAAACGACAGACCATCAGAGCTTCACAGCCTTCCTTCATTCATATCTTGCCTTCTTCTTGCTCGGTCATTTAAACTGGTTCATGTCTCTTTTCACCCCAGGCTTCAACATTCAGCCCTTGTTTAGTTCATATATGTCGGAGCCCTCATTCCCATCCCCCACCCCTGTCTCCGACAGAGATGATAAAGCAAAGAGCACAACAGTATGTCTTGTTGCTGGCATTGACGGGGTGATGTGAATAGACTGCCACCCTTGACAGCGAGGCAATCAAAGGCTGGCGTCTCAATCAAAGACTGTGTATGGAGACACCAGCAGAGCGAATGGGGGAAGGAGTAATAAAGAGAGAAAATGTGTGTATTATGCCTACATGGACAGTATGCTCCATTAACCTTATGATCCAATTCATGCATTCATGGAATAAAAAAGGGGGAGTAGACAACAGATAGTGTGCCTGCAGTGACTTCACTGTACACTCTGTTAAACCTGACTGCAATGGATGTTACTCTGGGAGGGAGAGCTACAGTACAGAGGGGAGCTAGAGTGAAAGAGAAAAGTAGGTCATCATGCTTTTCATTGGGTCACACTCATACGCTTTGCTGAGAGAGCGATGCATCCTTCAGTTTCTCCCTCCTGTGTCACTTGCACTAATGTTTTTATGGTTTTAGTATTTGAAAGTATTTTTTTACCATCTAGACTTTGAACAGTACAGACCAGATTTGATTCCTCCTCCATATTTCCCATGCAGCAGTGTGAGTCTTGAAACAGCTGACTCTGCACTCTGCCCGCTATTTGTCTTTATTGCCTTGCGTGTGATGCTGTCCCTGGATTGTTTGCATGATTATCATTTAATTGGGGGTTTATCCCATTAGGCTTCTGTCTGTGTGAGTAGTCTATTTATTTTTGCACCTGCCTGCAACCTCCTCATGCTGGTCTCAGGTGGAGACAGTCAGGATTAGAAAAGCGTAGGACATCAATCCCTTTAACCTCAGCTGTCACAAGGAGAAGTGCTGAGTGTTCTTGAGCCTCATCAAAACAAACCGAAAAATGACATAGATGCTGGTCTGATATTTAACTTCCCTCCCTGGGTGATTACATCGCTGTCTGACGGAAGCAGATGCATAATAGAGTTATTCGCCTTGCAGCACTTGATGTCCATTAGATTCATGTATTCTCCCAGCATCCCGATGGGCAGTTTGTCATGTGGCCAGAAGAGAGGCATCGATTTTCGTGAATGGTTTCCTTGAAGCGAGGCCTGCCCTGGAGCCAGTATGATTACATTTCTCCCTGATCAAACACACATCACAGGTTATAAGATATATAAAGGCATGGTGTTATTATTTTTGTAACAGATGGAATAGTTTTAGACTTTTTGTATCATATGCTTATTTGCTTTCTTGTGTCTTTATAGTAAATATGTTGTAGATTATCTAGCAGGTGGATTTTTTTTAACCTTCGGACAGAGCCAGGCTAGCTGTCTCCTCTGTTTCCAGTCTTTGTGCTACGCTAAGCTAACCAGATGCTGACTGGACAGATATAAAAGTGGTATCAATGTTCTCATCTAACTCTCAGCCAGAAAGAAATTGATTTTCCCAAAATGTTGAACTATTGCTATGATTCATATCTTGTAATATGAGTCAGCTGATTTTCGCTGTGGAATATTACTGGCATAAACTCACACACCTGATCCTGAGGCGTTTATCCAACTATGTTTTTCTGTCTCATCTTTGCTGGTCTGGCCTGTTGAACCAGCATGCGACCAGCCTTTAAATGCATATGTGTTCATGACCCCTCCAGGTTGCCCCCTAAGGCTACAGGTTCTAACATACTCAGCATTAATTCATTCATTTATCAGCTCCCTGCACCCCCAGGTTGTTAAAAGAGATAATTTGTGCAAAGGAGGTCGTTCCGTGTTTATGCGATGTTGCGTTGTTGTCCACAGAGCAGTCGTTTATGCAGGCTGTCAGGGCAGAGGTTTAATACGAGGATAGAGTCTGACATGTAGCTGTTTTCAGTTTGCGTTCACAGGCCTTAGGAATGCTACAGTGGGTGGTGAAGTCAGAAGTTCAAAAACTCTCCCTCCTACCAAGCAGGCGCCTGCAGTGTTTTCTTGTCTCTCTCTGCTTATCTGAAGGTGAGGTTGGTTTATCTTGGGTAGTTTCAAGTCATGACAGGCGATCCTCAGGGTAACAAGATAAGCTAAGAGAAGAGTCTTGTTTTCATTTTTTAAATTCACCTTGAAAACACTGTGTCACACTTGTGCCATCTTTAATCCTCCCAAATTTCTTCACCTTTTGAAAAGACAATGTATGCGACCATAAACCCTCCAATCTGCAGTTGTGTGTTAGGAAGTCATATCCTGGAAACACCCTTGTGTACATTCCTGTGGAGTGTCTTGTAATGTTCACTTTTAATTGTTGAAGTTTGGCAGTAATTATCCTTTGCACAGCATTCATAAAAGGAGCCAGTTGCAGCAGGCCAACACACCTATGTTTGATGACTCCATTGGATCAAACTGTGTGGTTGTACGTTGTTTGTTGACTCATGAGGAGAACAGACTTTATTCAAATGGATGTGCCGCTTCTCAGAGTACAAAATGTTGACCCCACTCTGAAAACAAAACCAGAATACGAAAACCAGAACTTTATTATGTATATTCACGAAATATCAACCTATAAATTAAATCGGTAAATGTAGAGTAGGACAGTATTGGCAACCTTGTACATTCCTTTGTTATACTCCTTTTGTTATGTTAAGCCACAATATACAGTCTTAGTGTAGCATGTTAGTCCACATCTCAAATCAGTAAAGAAAATGGAGAATACAACCAAAACATCTTTATCTGCCCCTCCATTTCCTCTCTACATCCCCAGGGTTTGCTCAGCCCTCAGTATCGAATGGCCCTTCAGATGTTGGGAGGTCAGGAAGGAAAGGAATGAAGAGATTGTTGACTCACACTGAGCAGATAGTACATGATGAGCGCTGGGATCATTAAAGCAAAATGTGCTGTAGACATTCTTTACACTAAACTGCTCTGGGACAAACCCAGCTGCTCAATCCAAAGGCAAGGTCGCAGCCGTTTCTTAACAATGAAAGTGTTTCACTCTCTGCTCAAAACATCTATGCATTCCTATCTTAAGATAGATACAGCAGATTCTCAGAATATGGGAGAGCAATGGATTATTCAGTCGCTTTTCTTTTGCTTCACAAACATCTGCAGCTCTTACTGAGAGCGTCCCTCATGTGACGAGCCTGCATCCATAATTCATCTTTCAGTTTTTCTCAGTGTTCCAGCTCCACTTCCGCATGTTTCCAGTGTGAACTTGTTTCCCTCCTCCCCTTCTATCTCATTCCAGTGTGTGTGTGTGTGTGTGTGTGTGTGTGTGTGTGTGTGTGTGTGTGTGTGTGTGTGTGTGTGTGTGTGTGTGTGTGTGTGTGTGTGTGTGTGTGTGTGTGTGTGTGTGTGTGTTTTAATGTCAGTGTTTGTACCTATTGTTGACACAGTGAAGACATGGGAAGTGCACACATTTCATGTCAAAGGCTCCACAGAATAAACATTTCAAATGCCAGGACTGCTATTGATTAGGTTATTATTAAAATCCTGCTCAGTGTTTCATAAGAGAAACAGTGTGTGAGTCCTTCACCTTCCCTCTGGAGGAAAATGCATGACATCAGCTGAACAACTCTGGAGAGGTTTTGGGAGCGAGAGAAAGGCTTTACTATAGCAAGAGTACAGTTAAAAAGGAAAGGGCAAGGCTATGTGTATGTCTGTTGCCATAGCAATCTTTCCATTAAGTCACTGGCCGGGGTTTTTCCAAACAGGGCTCGTCCACCTACTGACAGAGCGGAGAGAAAGAGAGGGAGCAAGCTGAAGTAGAAATGTAAGCAAAACAAATAAAGCAAAGACAAATATAGGGCTGGTCAGCGAGTGCGTGGGATAAGAATAAAGTCGGATAGACAACAAAGGAGAAGAGAAAGAAAAGACAGAAGCAGGTGAGGGAGAGAACAGAGAGGCAGGTGAGGTTCTGAGGCTTAGCGCTGATCCCACCCTCTTTAATCAGCACAGGAAAGAATGAGGGGTGCTGTTTCAGGAAAATAACAAGGTGCCTCCTTATGACATACATCCCATCAGCCCTGTACACAGCATGAAAGCTACTGTAAACAGCCAAAGGGTGGAAGCTCACAGCCCCGACATTTTCCTCTAACAGGTCATTTGATCACTTAAATATCAATTAAATACTCTCCTGCCCTCGGTAATGGCTGCCCCTGAACGCACAGTCATGGAGCAGCTATTCCTCTTCTCTCCCTGTGCTTCTTTCTGTCCACTCTGCCGCTTTACTTTCTCTCCCTCCTGGTGGACAAGTGTGCATACGCCTTTGTCTGAGAGAGACGCCAAGAAAAACATCAAAGTTGTCCAATCCTGCGAGAACCCAGGCCTGTGCAACACAGGCGGATCTCGCTCCACCCTGCAGTCGTGTCTGTGCCTAATAAGCACCCCCAACCACAGAGCACCGGCTTTGACTCCTTCGTTTTTCAAAACCCAGCTGGCAGCACAGGCCTGCTGACATCACCACCACCAGTCTGGTTTCGGAGCTTTTTTTTCCTCAGTTTATGATGTCACAACCAGAAACAATGTCACGTAACAGCCCAGAGAGGCAGCGAGGGAGAGCATTCATTAGCAAGCCCACATATGTATTTTTGTGCTTTTGTGACACTTTGCGGTGAACTAAATGACCAAAATGTTCTGGAGGGATGAGATGAAGCAGGGCTTTTAATGTGGTGAGAGAGCAGGGCGGGGACCCCTAACACCCGGTGGGTGCTTGTTGGCAGGAAGATGACGCACAAACAATCCACACTCAACCCCCCCCCCTCATGTACGAGCACTGACCTGAAGAACAAGGAAAGGATGACTGTCAGGTTCCCCTCGGATGTGTGTGTGTGTGTGTCATGTTTGTCGGCTGTGGATGTTAAATGACTTTTGTTTTGTTCTCCTCAGGTGCGTGAGATTCTGGGCCGGTGTTCCTGTCCGGCTCAGTTCCCCATGATCAAGGTGTCGGAGGGGAAGTACAAAGTTGGAGACTCCAGTGCATTGATCTTCATAAGGGTAGGTGCTCACCTCTATAAACTGAATTGTATATCACTGTGAGCCACCAGACATGTCTTTGTTTTCACTTATTACATTTATAAAGTAAGGTAGACAGGAAAATAATTAAGCATGGTATTGTGAGTAAAATTCAAGAAGTTTGATCAGCTGCATGGATGCTTTGAATGTCAAGCACAAACACAAAAGTCAATGACTTTCATTAACCAACTCCAGGTCTTTTAAACATGTTTTTAATTAATTTAATGAAACTAAAACAGCCTTTGATTAAGCTACTTAACATTACTTGAGGTATAAATAATATCAAATGATAGAATAAAATAAAAGTTCCCACACACTGTCAGGTCACTTGCACTTGAAGGTTATTCCTAGGTTATTACAACTTGGGTCTTATTTTAGTAGTTTTGACCATTTCTCACTTTCCTCCTTAATTTACCTCCAGACAAAGTGGTTTATCTGACTAAACAGTTTTGTGTTTCTTGCCTTTTTCATTGCTGCAATGTTGCCATGATGCCAGATCAGAAACTACAAAAATGCTGACCAAAGTTGTACTTAACCTGAATTATCCGTTTACTCCACTGCACATGTTCAGCTGAATATATAGAAGCTACTTTGGCACATTGCACAGAAGACTGTGAGGCCTGCAGTAATTGCATGGAGCCATACGGTGTTAGCATATGGCATCATGTGTTGTTTCAAGGAGAGCAGGGTTATGCAGCAACAGATAAAACCTCTCAGCTGCTTGACTGCATCAAAGCCCAGAGAACCGTACAGTGTATGTAACGGCATTGTGAGTCCTGTCTCTCATATGAAAGCGGCCCACTCCACGGACTGTACTTTTGTTTTCCCTACTGAGACACAATTAGAGCTTTAGGTCACTTCCTGTGTTGGCCCTTATCTTGGCTGTAGCCTGTTTCTGCTGGACTGTTTGTCTCAGTTTCAGTGTAAGAGCTGCCACTGAACCCACATCAGGCCTCACAGGACTGGGCAGGAAGGTTGGTTTATACTGGGGATCGATATGGTCTCACTTACCGAAAATGGACCCCAGCCAGATTAATGTGATTTAATGACTCGTTGCCCTATTATAGATCTTAAATGTCAAGGAGATGTGATATACACTATGTGGAGCAATGTTTGGTACATGCACTTCTATCTGGGAAATAGTATTTTCTACTCTATTCAAATGTGTTGCATACTGAATTCAGTAGGAATAACTGTAAGGGACTGTAGAATGATTTTGAATCTTATATTTCACTTAAAAAAAAGGTAAGATCCTCCCCAGCGAAATCAATACTTTATTTGGGTTTTTTTTTTTGCTGACAGATCGTTACCACAAATAACTTAAAGTTTAGATGAAGAATTTTAGATGGTGCAATCTCTAAAGCTTATAAAATAACATATATAAATGGAATAATAATTTACCCCATAAGCGACCTAAGCACACATTAGCCGTGGCAAACATAAAATGATTAATATTCCAGCCGCTCTCTTTTTTTAAAAGACTATGTAACATGTATTTTGCACACTGAAATGGTCCTCTGTCATAAATAAAGTCCTGAAATAGAGACGGGATTGATCTCCTCTGCAATTTGAATTCATGTCATAAACGCACAATAATGAGCGATTAGGCGCACTAAAGCCATCATTAGCAGCCGCTAAATTAATCCTGCGAGAGAAGGCTGAGGTATAAATGCGTGATAGGGAAAAAAATAAAAGACCTTCCTCCCTTCAGGAAAATTAAAAATAATTAACCTCCCCCATTTTATATTTTCCAACAATCCCTAAAATGGAATGTAAAGTGTTTGATCAATGGAAGCCAATGTTTTCCTGTTGGAACAGCCTTTTTAATGGGATAGACGTATTCAAATGTGTCTGTTTGCAGTGTGTGTGTGTGTGTGTGTGTGTGTGCGTGTGCGTGTGTGTGTGCGTGTGTGTGTGTGTGTGTGTGTGTGTGTGTGTGTGTGTGTGTCTGAGAGCCTTTGACTTGTCAGATTAGCTTTCATCACCCTGTATCCGCCCTCGCCTGATTCCTCACTGGGAATGACAGTGATCACACATATGCCCAAGCAGCTACAAGTGCGGCCAACACACTTCTCTTATTCTTCTGAGGGGAGGAAGCGGGCAGCCGGTTTAAAAGCCAGTAAAACCCCTATTCAGCTGCCAAAGCTCTGACAAGGATCTCAGGCTGAACGAGGGGATGACGCAGAGAAAGCAAATGGGTGAACGGGCCCGCATGCACTTAATAAGGCGTCTTTGTCTCTCTAGAGGGAGGGGATGCCTTCAGTGGAGGGACACAACAGCTGAAATGAACCATGAGTTTAATTTTTGAGCTCACCAGCAAGATTTTAGAAGAAACTGGTTCAACACGCCCCCGCAATGATGACAAGAAGTCTCTCTGTGCGCTGTTGCCATAGAAACAAGGATTAGGTCTCTCTGCAATGAAGACTGTGATACCCCTTCAGTGGTTGGGAAATTAGTCAGCTATGCCACAGATCTAAAGTGGAACACGGTCCCAAATCGCCCATCTAGCCTCAACAGACTCCTCAGCAGAGCTGCAGAGTTATGTACAAAGTACCAAATGCATAATTCACTTGTTGGTTATGGAAACAAGTGATATAGAGTGAAATGAAAAACATTTAAAGCACTTTAAGACCCTTGATAATTATCTTTATAGTCATGCAATTATCCCACTCAAATGTATTTGTTCATTTGGATTCCTGGTAGCTGTGACCATCATGACAGCTACTCCTCCTCCACAGTGAAAACTAACAAATTCATTAAAATAGAGATATAAAGCCGTGTATATTAAGTCACAACAACACCACTATTATGGTTTACAGGTATGCAAAAACTAAAATAAGTGATAAGAGAGAAGTATCAGCAGATATTTTCTGTAAAATGCCTTTACAGAGCAAAAGTTGGTCTGCTGAATTGAAAAGTTATATTCCAAAGTAAGCTGTTTATAATGTCAGATCTGATAGAGATAAGCAGATCAGCTGTTTGGACGGATTTGATGTGCTAGGGGAGCAAGGCCGATGAAAAGGCCTGTCTTGGATTGGCCGGGATTGTATTAGAGAGAAGGTGGGGTGGAAATAAACTCTGTGCCAGCCCTCGCAGATCATCCCCTATGGCTTTGCTTTCCTGCCCTCTGAGACCCGGGTACAACCTTTAAAACATGTGGCTGGCAGACCCTATTACACAACCCAAGGCAGGGGGACGCATCCACGGGGCTCTCACATCCGGCAAAATGTGTTGCTTCAGTGAAGGCAGCTTCTGCCTCGAGGGTCTGACGCTCCTCGGTCTGATATTGTGGATGTGTGTGCTTCAAAGAGCAGAGGAGAGTAGGAAGTGACATATCCAACCAACACCCCCCTCTGTTATGACGATCCAGGCCCCCTCTCCTCTCTGCTCCTCAGCTTAGGCTACAGTTGCCGTGGAGAGGAGCAGAGAGGACAGCAGGGGTGAGTTACCATGCTAATTCACCCTGCCCCCCTCTAAAAAACACGGGCAAGCCAGCTGAGAGGCATGAGATAGGCCAAAAACAAGGAGTGTCTTTGGCTCTTTCTTATGCTACCGTACTCTGCTTAATTGTGAGTTGGCATGGCAATGAACAGCCCTCATAATGGCAGCAGCTGGGGGTGATGTGGGAGAAAGAGAAGGGGTTGGGGAGGGAGAGACAGGGGCACAGTCAGGGGTGCATCTCCATGTTACGTAACATTAAAGACCGGTCAGCCTTCAGCAAAGCTGCCCCACTTGTGGAATTTGCATATCTATTGACTTGTACAGTGTGTGTGGTAGTGCAGTTTATCAAAAGGTACAGCCATTTTATTTGTGCATGAATGTGTATGTTACTTTCTGTTCATCTATTGAAACCTTGTTTTCTCTTTTCCTGCCCCAGGTCCTTCGTACTCATGTGATGGTGCGTGTTGGAGGGGGCTGGGACACATTAGAGCACTATTTGGACAAGCATGACCCGTGTCGCTGTGCTGCTTTTGGTAAGGTCATTTCTTGTTGCGCGTCCGCCCCCTTACAAAACAACTCAATTGTTGTCTGTCTGTGTTGCATAATTTATAATGCATTTCAAATCACAAACAAATGACTCACATAGGATGTGCTATGTTCAGAGTAGCAGCAGACTCTGTGAAGGTGAGCAAGGTGGAGAAAGAGTGTTTGTAATAAAAATACAAAAACAATATACCACAATCCAATTCTAAATTCTGTCACTTCATACATTCAGATTTTTGCTGTCAACTGATTTGACATTGTTAACCTGACCAAAATGACTAAATTTGTAATGGAAAATGTGAAGTCACTCGCTACTTGATCCCACAACACATCTGTGCAGCAGCTCATCTCAACACAAATACTTTTTTTTTAAACTTATGAACCAGAACCATTCAGTGTTTGCACTCACTTTAATTAGCAGCACAAAGCACAGTAATACATGCCCATACACCGGGCTGGGTGAGACCATCCCTCCAAACTGCTGCTGAAGTGATGATGTCAAGGGCCGAGCGTTTGGCCTGGACAGCTGACACTAGCTGAAATCATAATTGGTGCTGTATTTCTAGCCACAGGCAGCCACGTTGAAGATCATAGAGTTTTGAGTGATAACAGACATATGCTTTTTGTGTTCTATAAATGTTCTCCCTAAATGGTGGGATCATAAGTAAGGGTTTATTTATCTATCTCTGGCTCAGGGAAGCATACAATATCTACTGCTGCTCTCTGAGAGCTTGATGACATTGATGTGGTTAGCTATGATATATATTATGGACCTCTAAATGACTCGTATTCTGGGTGATTGTTCAGGCAGTCTGACAATGTGGGTTAGAAGTCCGTCTTTAACACTTCAAATCTGTAATCAATCTGTCTCCACAGCCCACCGCTACCACCAGGCCAAAGCCAGTGGCCAAGGTCAGGGGGCCCATAGCAAGTCCTCGAGCGCCCACTCCTCCCGCTCCACCAGTCCAGGTCCACACTGGCGAAATGATGGCATCGCACCTTACAAACCTGCTGACAGGCCGGGCCGCTCCCAGAACCCGTGTGTCCCCACTGAGCTGGACTCCGGTGCAGCGCGCAATCTGCTCCCACGGCCGCCACGAGACCGCTCAGAACCCCGCCACTTTAATCCTCTCAGGTGATTGTGTGTGTCTACACAAGTGTCTGGATAAGTGTGTTACGTTGATAAGAAATAAATCCCTCACAAGTAGCCTACCAGGTCACGCTCAGTAACTGCTGCCTGCTCTTTTGGGCCCACAGGTGACCAGACAGACAGACAGAGAGAGACACACACACATAGATCTGGGAAAATGCAAAACAAATACACATGCCAGGAAGCCACAGATTAGGCCAGAGCAGATTTGTCTAATCTCAGGTGACATTGCCCAGATAAACCCGTCTAACGTAGACATTCTACAGCACTTCTTAGTAGCTACAATGTGGACACCAAACATATTTACTCAGCTCTCCTTTCCCCCACTCTTTAACTTTCATCCAGTTAATACGTTTATCGACTGCCTAAAGACGGCCGTGATTCTTTGCGAGCTGTTGCTCAACCCTTTCTTCTCTCGCCATGGCAAACAGATGGTCTGAAATAGTATGAAGCCAGGGACAAATGAAACCACACTTCATTTTCTCTGATATGCTTCTGATGTAGCGGCCATGCTGGTGGGATCAGAGCCAGAGTAGTGGCATGTTAAGGCCATTGTAAGTGACTCTTTTATGGAATATAAAGACAAAAAATCTTTATGAAGCTGGTAAAAGGTCAAGTTGGTCACATACCTTTCCTATCTGCCAGAGTGTGACGGCTCCATTGTTTAACACAATTTGGAGCTGAATGGTGGTTGACTTTGGCTTCTGGCCAAAGTGTGGCTTATTTCTGTATTGAGCGATGGCTCAGACCAGAAGTCAAGGCAACAGCTCATTCGTATTAACCCTGCGTGGGTGGGGCATCCTGTTTCAAGTGAGCCAGACTAGATGAGGACTAATCTGACAACTATCCCTAGACAACTGTTCACAGCTAACTAGGGAAGTAGGTCAACAGGTGGGCTACATGCAGGCAAATTAGCATGCCTGAATATATACAAAGCTAATTTCTGAGGATAACTTTAGAAGTCTGGTGTATGAACACTAATCACAGTCGCAACCTGAGATCTAAATGAAAACAAAACTGTATACGACCTCACCACCAACATTAAAAACACAGGAAGTGTAGAAATATAGTAAATCTTGGGGTAAAACAGACCAATATGTTATAATATGAAAAGTTGCTTTATCCTTCTCTACATATATAGGATTATTTGTGTGAGTACACCTTACATCTTCATAGTCAAACAAATAACACACCCTCTACTGGGTATTTAAATGTCCAACTCACAATACATACTTTATTGATCTTTGCTTGTCAAATTGATCTAGATTCATTCTTCCTGTAGGTGAATGTAAGGAGCTGAATATACAGTTAGTTAGGGCAGTGCTATGTGTAAAATCGACAAATGTTTGTGGTATTGTTACGAATATAAATGAGTCTATTTATTCTCTACAGGAATAAGGACACAAAGTTGCCAGTGACAAGACGTCTGTCTGGAGACAGCGACTCCTCTACAGCCTCCTCTAAGGGAGGAGGAGGAGGAGGAGGAGGAGGTGGACGGTTCTCTCAAGGTGGTGCCTCACGACGCTCTGGTGATGACGTGGTCCTGCTCGTCAATCGCAAGGAGGGGAAGCATGTGATCGAGAGGCCTGGAGCTGGAGATAAGGCCCCGTCCCTGCGTCCCTTACTGCCCCGTGCACGCAGCCAATCTCGGGAACGTACTGGTCCGGCTCCGATACTCAAACCGAACCCACCACAAGTATCCGCTGATGGATCTCGCAGTTCCCGTACAGAGAGGGGACGCTCCCTTGGCAACGAGGGCGCACGGAGGCTCCATGCTCCACGCTCACACAGCCAGAGTAAGTTAACTTCCCGTACTCGGTCCACTGATCCCAGCCCCGGACCCACGTCGTGCTACAGAGACCCTCAGCCCCCACCTTCAGACAGACGAGAGGACCTTCGGGCCAAACAGTTGCCCCCCTCCTCTCCCAGAATAGGTGGTGGGTTCACTAAGAGGCAGTCGTCCTCTTGCTCTAACTCTCCTATGAAAGGGGTCCAGAACAACAACAGCAGCCCCAGCAAGAAGATTATAACTACTCCCAGACCTCCTGCCCCTCGCTCACCCTCCGTAGGAAAAGGCAGACTCCTGCCACCAGTCACCTCGGGAGGTCGACGTTCACCTCACTCAACTCCACGCAACTCTCACCATCATGCTGCCCGCTCCCCTCGGACGTCACAGGGCCCTCGCTCTGCTGGGCGAGGCCACCATAGGAGCTGGTCTGGCCTGGAGCGCCAGCAGCCCGAGGAGGAAGGACCGGGCCTCGGCTTCCAGATGCTGCCAAACCTAGACCCCCAGAAGGAGCAGGACCTGTATCGCAGCTTTGAGGCTGAGTTTCTGGCCAATACACAGCAGGCTATAGGAGTTTCTTCTAGAGCCCCAGGAGTGACGGTGCAGGGCGCCGGGGCACAGTCAGTGTCAGCACCCCCTGATCCTAATGTCACTGACTCGGCCTATTCCTCCTCGAACTCTTCCACCTCCTCCCTGAATGTCGGGGCAAAGATTGGAACTCTGCCTGACCTCCGGGAATCCAGGAGAACTAATCCCCGTCACTTTCCACCGGAGGACCCCTTAAATTTACTTTATGGACACAATTTTGGAGGTTCACACAACTTTGGTCAAGGAGAGGCTGAGCACTGGGGGGAGCGTGGAGGGGGTCTCAAGAAGCTCCCAGCCATCTCTAACTCCATCGAGGAGAGGGAACCTCCATCTTCCCTTCCTGGTCTTTGTGCCACAGACAGATTTATGAATCAGGTCCCCTCACAACCTGCTTTCCACTGTAGGAATATGAATGGAGACCATGGAGGTTGTCCTCCCACGGGGGGGCCGACAGCTCAGCAGGGTCAGCTTGGCTGGGGCACAGGGCCCGAAGGAGATGTTCCTCTGGAGAATCACCAGCCAAACTTACCGTATGAGCTAGAAAACGTTGACGGCAGTGATGACCTCCCGCCCCCGGAGGCTTGTCCATCACCTGTGCCCCTTCCCCCCTCTGAGGACTGCTCCTTCCAGGATTCCTCCAGTGAAAACTCTTCCATGTGCTTCAGCCTGAGTGAATCCCGCTCTGAATCCCCCCCACCATCTTCACCCCTGGCCAACGGGGACAACAATGGAGAAGGGCTGCAGACTAAGAAAGGGCAAAAGATGGCAGACAGCGTAGCCTCTATCTCTAAACACAAATTGAGAGGCAGAATGAGGCCTCGCACTGACAACAGGCCAGAAAACAGCCCCTCACGTATCCCCACCCCGGTCAGCTACAGAGATCTGCAGGCTCGCGAGACATTTTCTCCAAGCCACACGCCACCGCTGTCCCCTCAGAGCTCGCGATCTACCGGTCGTCCAGCCACATGCAAGAGCCTCCACCAGGCCTTTGCAGATATGATCCATCCTCAACCGCGTTGCCCAGCCATGGGAAACAAAGATTGCTCCTACCCTGGACAGTCAGGGAGCCTGGACACTGAAGCTTGGATGTAGCACAGATGAAACAGGGACTTGTTGTCCTGAACTTTGACTACTGTGTAAAAAAAAAAAAAGACTTAAGATTGGGGCTATAGACTGTTTTCATTGCATGTCTAACACTTTCTTTTTCACTTCTCCCCTCAAAAACTGCAGGGGGTCACATTGCTTTTATGTTGCACTCAAGCCAAATTATTTATTACCAAAGGATGGTTTTTAATATTACTTTTACTGTAATTTTAATGTGTGCATGGGGATGTTTTTGCCAATCATAAGGTGTTTTTTTTGGAAAGACACTTGTGAAATGCTCATGGTTGATACAGAGAGATAGAGAGAGAGCATATGTGCTGCCATGTGCCCTGCTGAGGGGCATGGTGGAGTGCCAGGGATTTAAAGCTGCAACTCCATAAACAGTGTTAAGACTAAACCTTTAGTCAGATGGATTGGCTCCCTCTTGTGGTTTGCCATTGTATCTCTGCTTGCCTTGATAGTCAATATACTGTATGATGACTGATATTTTCATTCTCTCCACATTAGTGGTCTTCATATAGGACTCAGTAAACTCACATTTACAATATTCTAATAGGTAACATAGATTAAGGTACCACCATCATTCCTCAGAACACTACATGCACTACCAGTCTCTGTACAGTTGTCTGCTGTTATTAATGTATGGTTTCACCTTTTCACAACAACGGTTGTGTAAATGCTTAATGTGCTACAGGTTTTCAAGATTATGTTTAATGCAGTAAATCATTTCAACTTTATTTCTACTTTTAAGTGGATTAAGTGTTAATAAGAATAAGAGTTGCAGTGAAGGTTGTGTTACTTTGTGTCATTGTCACTGAAACAGAAATGTTGGGCGCTCCTGCTCTGACCAAAATTTTATCTGGAATACAATACTACACATAAACAAAAGTCAAAGGCTTAGGAGAATGAATGTGTAAATACATGTTGCTGTGCTCACTAATATATGTGAGTATTTTGTATATAAAAAGGCATTGAATATACAGTTTAATGTACATATTCACTGTAATCAGTTCTGTGCTGCCTTAGCTATGCAATGATGGTGTTGGAAATGCCTTGACAATTCCCTTTGCCTTAAAATGTATTCGCAGGTTAGTTTTTGAATGTTTTTGCTCAACATTATTAAGATCTCTTCAGTAACACTCCATTGCCATCATTAACTGTTTATGAGTATGGAAATTGGATAGTTTGAGTGTGAATGTTGAAATAAGCGAGGAGCATTGCCAATTTGAATCATACATCTTACTTGATGTAGATGTAAAATTCATGCTAAAGATATATCATTTATTGCCTCTGCCCTTAGTTGTTTTGAAATACAGGAAGCCAGATAACCTACTTAGCAGATGGATTTCAAAGGCACAGCAAAAGATGTGGTGACATCTGGTGGTTAAAGAAAGACATGTTTTATTCAAAGTAGAAGGATGCCGTTCTCAGCTGTGCTTATTAGAGCCAATCACAACGTTATTTTAAGGGAAAGTTTGATGGCCGGATAATGACCTTGAGTGTCTGAATGTGTGCAACATGGCATGAGTAATAGATACTGTAACTGGATATTAACGCTCTCTTGTGAAGCTCTTGCACAGTTGTCAAGACTATAAGAGGCCAGACCCCAGCTGCAGTACTTCTGTTTTTGGTTTGGATGGTGGAGGTGTGGACTTTGTAAAATATATTTGAAAGTGGAAAAGTTTAATTTGATGTCAATTAAGAGAAGCGGGTGACCATTTGTTTTAGATATTTTATTTACAATTGTTTTGAAAAATGTCAGTAAAATAGAAAGAAGCAACATTTGTGGATGACATCGTTTTGCAGGGCACTGACACATTAAAGGGGTTAGAGAAGAGGAATGTGCTAATGTTTTTGTACATACAGTATGAGAATATGTACAGAGTTGGAGTGAAGAGGGGAGTGATGTAGGTCTAATTATTTATTTATTAAATTAAGTCTCATTGGGCTCAAATGACATCTGTGTTCCAAGCACTGTTATATGAGCTGTACGTGTTCACTGCTGAACAAACATCAGGCATTTGAAGATTTTCTTTCCCAACAGTATACTGTAAAGAGACATAATCCATTACAAATGTTGCCAGTTTATAAACTGGTATGAAACAGACATAATTCGATTGTTTTACAATACAGATACAGTTATGTGATTTTATGCAGACTCCTCGTTGCTACAAATAATGTATGATGTGTCATATTGTAAGAGCTACACATGTAGCTAGTTATCACTTTCATCTGTATAAACAGATTTTAAAATGTATTCTAATTGTTTTAAATATTTGGGTTTGGCTTATTTGAACACATTTGCATTTTGATCAACTAGTGTTTAAAATCGACCAGTTATGTGAACTGTGACTTCATAGAATTGTTTGGTTATCAATCACAAAAGAAAACGATTGTCCTCATAATCTGCTCTTTGTCTTGCACAACTTTGCAAATTTCATGAATCTCTCTCTCACTCTCTCTATCTCTAATCAGCTAAAACTGAATGTTCATGATTTGACAATTTCTTGTTTGCTAATGTTACTTTCGGTAAAACTTCAGTTAAATGTACAGATTTCTTGACATTGTGGGATTTGTATGTATGAAATAGCAATACTGCAACATTTCACTTTTCTTTTTTTAAGTTGAAAATGCTGTCAAGTTGTTCTTGTAATAAATATCTTCCTCTGAAGTTCATGAAACATCTCTGATCAATTTTTCATGTGGAGCTTTGCTCACAGCAGTGTGCCCAACAAATTAGGAATGGATTTAGGTCAAATTGTGTCTGTATGAGAAAAGTGAAAGTGTGAACGTTTATGACAACGTTATTATTCATGCACATGTGATTTACTGTCATTTTTGTAATCGAAACAATATTTTTGGTTGTGAAATATGTAATATACTTCTATTTCCACAGCTAACTGATATCTGATGATACGCAGAATCAAAAATTTAACAAAACAAAACTAAATGCCCTATACACTGCCCTTACTTGGAATATGTCCTTTACAGAAATACTGATGTTTCATTTCAAATTATCATCACCCCATATGATGAGAAGAGAATGTCATTTTTAGCTTTTGACATACTAATCCAGTTTATTTGGTAAAATGACCTAGTTAAAACAAATGCCGACCTACAAAACATCCTATCTTTTTTAAAGTCATAGTGTGTAATGTTTGTTGATGATTCAACTCTATGGTAATTTTTGAGGCAGTTTGATGGTGCTGCTGAGTATTGTGTTATACTCAGAGGTGTTTCTAATATTAAGTCTGATTTAAATAGATGCACAGAACTAAAGAAACACCTCTAATTTCAACACAGTGTAGGTGATATGCAAGGCATGGAAAAAATATTAGAAACACCTGCATTAGCTATGTATAGAATAAACTGTCAACTGAGTTGGCTGTTACCACTTTATACACTTTTATTATTTCAGTAACTCTTATAATGATGTACTTAAACTACAAGGTACAAGTTACAAGTGATTTTTACAAGTTACATTTGATATTTTGTCAAATAATCTTTATGTTGTCCACTCTTAGAGGTCAGTGGATGAATTAAGTGGCCTTTAACATCTTATGAATGCAAATCGTAAAGTTCTGGATTAACATACTGCTGAAAGAGTTACTGAACCGCTCCTCTGAATGAAAGCTGACGCTGCCAGTCTGTTTGCAAACGTTATTTTGTGCAAAGACGGAAGTAAATGAAGTGGGAGGGGACGGAGGCCATCACAGCCCCTACTACGCCTGTCACGGTAAGGTGTTTGTGGACGTTTTCATTCCCAATTCATTGTGTGGCGAGTCTAATTTTAACTCCAGGAGGCACGTTAATTCGCTCGGTAAGTTTTAAACCTGGCCGAGAGATTAAGAGCTTAACTGTCCCGGCAAAGGCTTCCTAAAGCCCGTACTTAGAAGGTCATGTCTCAGCTGTGCGAGCTAGAAAAGTGTCCCGGCGCTAGCTGACACTGACAGGCACACTGCTGCGGACAGCTAGCTCCTAACACCAGCTCACCCTACTGCCGCAAACATGCAGGAATGGGCCAATCAATTATGCGTGAGTAGTCGGTCGAATAGCATCGTTGATTGCGGAGCTAATCTGCACCAGTTTAACCAGTTTAACCGCCACGTTTTCTAGTTTTCCTCCAGCAGGATTATACACTCTGAGCCCGCTTATGCTAACGTTAGCTTCATGCTAGTTTGGTGCTAGCTAGCTAGCGGACCCTTCCTCTACTTTCTGGCTAAGTTGGGAGTGATAACCTAAAGTCAGCTGACGTCCGTCTGAAGTAGTTATGTTGTTAATGTACACACTGTGTAAGGCTGTACTCGTAGTTCAGTGTCGGTGTGGCTCGGTAGCAGCGTGAACTCTCGTCCTAAAGTAACGTTACCGTAATCAGCTAGCTAGCGTTGACTCCTGTTAGCTAGCTGCGCTGTCAGCTGTGTGAATGAATAGCATTGGTTAGCTTGTGGCTAGCTTGTGGCTAGCCTGTCTGGTGTTGACAGCTAACGCTACATCCAGCTCAATGGATCATGAAACTGCTGCCTTAGATGCATAATACAAATGAAACGCTTTAAGTTGTCGACGCAGAACAAATGACAATGATTGTTTTATTTAGATGCCATCTGTTTCAATCACTGTAGGCAACGACCAGGGACTACATCAATATTTGCATTGTGGTCATGAAGTATCATAAACATGATGAAGCGTTATATTTATAACAATACATGCTGGCTCCCAGTAAAACAACTATCACAGTTCTTCTAAGCAGTGTCAATTAGTTGTCATTGACACTGTCACCAGAAAATACTCACTGTTAATCCAGGGCAAAACTAAAAGAGCCAAAGACACAATAATAATAATAATAATAATAATAATAACAAGTGAATTTGAGTAAATCCTGGTTTTATTTTCCCTTTAGCAGGATAATTTAATATTTTTGGGGGGGATAAACTGAGCAAGCATTGCCTTTTAACTTGAGCACTATTTCTCAAATGTTATAGCAGGAAGTATTGACTCAGTAATAGAGTTATTGTTGGCCACATGCATGCTGACCAACACGTTTCACGGTTTAAGAGGAGATTTAAGTGTCTGTTTTCTGAGAAAAATCCATTGTTTTCTTTTCTCAGATAGATCACTGCCATTTGTTCAGGAGAAGACAGGAATTCCTCTTATTTCCCTGTGATTGCACTTCTAGAGTTTCCTGTTGCACTTGTGATCCTCCAAGTTTCCACTCAGAAAAAGATTCACAGTCAACTCTCTCACTCTCTATCTTTTGCAGGAGAATCGACAATTTGGATCCAAGATGACGGACTCCAAGTACTTCACCACCACCAAGAAAGGTCTGACAGCCTGTTTGTTAATTCACAAGATAAAAGATTGACCATGTAGTTACTTTTTTTGTTTTGTTGTTGTATAGTTATAGCTATATGGATATGTGTTCATTACCAATACCTAGTTGACCAAGCTAGACGATGATTTTTTTTTTTTATCATCACCCTGCTTTGTATCAACGTTATTGCCAGGAACTGAACAGCTCTGGTTATTGTAAATCAGATTAGACATGTTGAGCATTAGCTGTCAGACATTTAACTATCCTGCTGTGCCCCCTGTTGTATTAGTGTGGCACTTTTCATGACCCAGAATTGAGCATGTGGCCACACACAGGGCTCTGGATTTGCAAACAGATGCTTATGTGTGATAGTGCTAAGACTGATGTTGCTGCGGGCAGTCTGTGGTTAACATCTTAAAGGGGTTTGGGAGTGATTAGTGGTTTATAATGTCTGGGAAACCAAAAGTAGGTAGACACAAATTTAAGCCCAAAATTGATAGTTTGCTGACAGTGTATGTTTTATACTCTACTGCATGCAGATAGACACCTCGGTAACACAATGCACTGAAATTTAAAAAAAGTATCTCCACCATCATAAGAATCAGCATGTGACCAGTTCATGATATTAATGTGAATATTTTTCTGTTGTCAATATGTATACCACCATTCAAAGGTATGCAGAATTTCATGTAATTAAATTGATATTCAATTTGTTCTGCTGTGTTCCAACTGTCACGTACTACCTGTGACAAAGCACACACACGCAAAACAAGAACCTCAATACCAAGTTTTGTTTTGAAGGTTAATTAAAAATCATATTGAATAATTGCCCTGCCTGCTGCAGCTTTATAATACAATCTTTTTATCACTGGACCAGTTTTTTGTCCTAGATATTGGAAGAAAATAATGGTAGAAGAAGCAGCCACAGTGAGCTGAGGTGTTTACACTTTTGAGTGGGGCTTAACTGTAACCTCACCTTTTTTACTGAGCTGTTAAAAAAAAATCAAAAAATCACTCATGCACTCTGTATCAGGATGGATGCACCTAAACCTCTGACTGCTGGGAAAAGGTCAATGCTGCAGTACTCTTCTCCAGCGCCTCCATCACAAATGGAATACATGATGTGTGGTTTACTTTTTTCTCTTGTGTGTGTGTACAGGGGAGATCTTTGAGCTCAAGGCAGAGCTAAACAGTGATAAGAAGGAAAAGAAGAAGGAGGCTGTGAAGAAGGTCATTGCATCCATGACAGTTGGCAAGGATGTCAGGTGAGCCAGCTAAAAATAATGTCCAATATATCCACACTGAAATAGTGCACTGTAACAAATCACCCTCCATCTTGAATCTGTGGTCACTTAACACCTTGTCCCTCCTTTAGTGCTCTCTTCCCAGATGTTGTGAACTGCATGCAGACGGACAACCTGGAACTGAAAAAGCTGGTCTACCTCTACCTGATGAACTATGCCAAGAGTCAGCCAGACATGGCTATCATGGCTGTTAACACCTTTGTAAAGGTAAAGCCCAATCCATCTGAAATGTGTAAAAATGATATAATAAATATCTATTCTAAATGTATTGATAAAGTGTACAATGCTATAAAAGGCTCGTGCAATCCTTGAGTTCTTGCAACGACTTTTTGTCGCAAAAATAATTTTAGTAATACAAGTATTAACAAAGAACATATCAATATTACTTGGAAATGGTTAATCATAAATATTAGCATTTTATTAGAATTCCACTATTTTGACAAACTGTTGGTACCAGGTTTCAGACTGTCCTCATGTTATATACAGGGGTAGAGAAATGTTTGCTTAACACTATGATTGGGAGGAGTAATACTCTTGCTAATTTAAACCTACTCATCCGTGCTGTATTAGGCTACACGTCTCTGTACAGCTGTATAAAATGACATGCCATTATCTCATTTCAATGAGATGTTTATCAAAAGTCCTTTGAAGATTTTTCTGGCTCCCTTTTATCGTACTACAAGAGGAGTGACGCGTCAATATATGATTTCAATCTTTGCAGAATGTTAGATACATTTAAAATGTCTTTCAGATGATGTAGTATGATATTGAAATAAATCAAACGTATGACCTCTCTGAACCACCCATATAGGACTGTGAAGACCCTAACCCTCTAATCCGGGCCCTCGCTGTTCGCACAATGGGCTGCATCCGTGTGGACAAGATCACTGAATACCTCTGTGAGCCACTGAGGAAATGTCTGAAGGATGAGGA
Organism: Anoplopoma fimbria; assembly: GCF_027596085.1. Classification (NCBI taxonomy): domain Eukaryota; kingdom Metazoa; phylum Chordata; class Actinopteri; order Perciformes; family Anoplopomatidae; genus Anoplopoma; species Anoplopoma fimbria. The sequence goes on from NC_072461.1 coordinate 4,293,906, forward strand.
CCCGTATGTGAGGAAGACAGCCGCTGTGTGTGTAGCAAAGCTCCATGATATCAACGCCCAGTTGGTGGAGGACCAAGGTTTCCTGGACACCCTTAAAGACCTCATCTCTGACTCCAACCCCATGGTACGACTCCCCTCAGGCAGCCTAAAGAGTTCTCACTCAGGGTGGTGACACAGCAGGCTACAAGCCCCAGCTCTGCCTTTCAATGATAACGTCTTTGCTGGATACAAATGTTCAACATGTTATCAGAATAGTGTTTGTCCAATGACCCCTAGTTTATATCTTAGTATAGCAGGGGGGGGGTGGTTATTTTTCTGTCCCCATTTATCTTTACTCTTGTCTTCATCTTTAGGTTGTAGCAAATGCAGTGGCGGCGCTGTCTGAGATAGCGGAGTCTCACCCCAACAGTAATCTACTGGACCTGAACCCTCAGACCATCAACAAGTTGCTGACCGCTTTAAATGAGTGTACAGAGTGGGGACAGATATTCATTCTTGACTGCCTGGCCAATTACACACCTCGTGATGACCGCGAGTCCCAAAGGTAAGATAAATCACCGTCTTCATCAAAAGAGCTGTATTTAACATTCTGAACATTAATATAGCAGCAAATATCTATTTGCTATGTAAAGATATAGAGAATAACTGTCTACCTGAGCAGATAATCAACTCGCTCTCCATATGTGTTTGTTGTTATACAAGCTTCTCCTTGCTTTTCCTTCAGGGAAACACTGTTAGCTGTGTCAATACTTTTTTTGTTGTTTGCGATGTGAGCGACCGGCTCGTTATCGACTTGTTGAAAGCTGTTTATAAGCAATAAAATCATCCCATTCCTGGATCTGGCACTTTTACCACTTCATTGCAGTGATCAGATACACTCAGAAAACCCTGTATAATCTTTTGCTCTCTCTCCCGATGCCATCAACACTTTCTAGCATCTGTGAGCGTGTGACCCCACGGCTCTCCCACGCCAACTCCGCAGTGGTGTTGTCAGCTGTTAAAGTTTTAATGAAGTTCATGGAGATGCTGCCCAAAGACTTGGACTACTATGGCACCCTGCTTAAGAAGCTGGCCCCTCCACTGGTCACCCTCCTCTCTGCTGAGCCTGAGCTGCAATATGTGGCTCTTAGAAACATCAACCTCATCGTACAGAGACGGTAAATGTGGGGAGATAACCTGGGGAAGTATTCTCTATAGTTTGGGAATATCAAGCCTGGTAAAAGTTGTATTTACAGTAGCATGCTATATTTCAGTGGGATTCCTTTTTACTTTTATTTTATGTTCTATTACAGATTGCCACAAATAACCCTATTTTTCTTTTTAGACCAGAGATCCTGAAACACGAGATGAAGGTTTTCTTTGTAAAGTACAATGATCCAATCTATGTCAAACTGGAGAAGCTGGACATCATGATTCGTCTAGCATCTCAAGCCAACATCGCCCAGGTAACGCACCCACAGATGTAATACTTCCTTCTGTTGGAAAAGCAAGAAAACTTTTTCTTAGGTTGCTTTTACAAAAGCAAAAGATATTGGTCACAAAATCTTCATGTAACACTAATGCTTGACTGTCTTGCTGTAGGTCCTGGCTGAGCTGAAGGAGTACGCCACTGAGGTGGATGTGGACTTTGTCCGCAAAGCGGTCAGAGCCATTGGCCGCTGTGCCATCAAAGTAGAGGTGGGTGGAGATGACGTCATACTGTCACCAGATGTTTTGTTGAAATGTGGAACTACTTTCGAACTAGTTTATTATTTATGCATATTATATGCACACAATTTGTATGCATTCTTATTTACTTTTTTAAGTTGCAGGCCTATCATGACAGATTTTCCTTTTTCTCTTCATTCATTAGCAATCAGCCGAGCGCTGTGTCAGCACGCTGCTGGACCTCATCCAAACCAAGGTTAACTATGTGGTGCAGGAGGCCATTGTGGTAATCAAGGACATCTTTCGCAAGTACCCCAACAAGTAGGTTCCCTCTTAAGCATCAGTGTGGTCATTTGCACATTATTATTATTATTATTATTATACACTTCTTTATCCAGATTCATTCCTAACATTTGAGAAATGCAGAGTGTTGAGTGTGTGCTTTACTTGCTAGCTTTATGCATGATGCATTCATCAGGGCTGGGAGCTTGTGGACGCTGATTTTGCTGTGGGGCTGCTGTCTATCTTTAAACAGATATACAAGGCACTGATCATCAGTATTTACTCACACATACTGTTGCGACTGACGCTAGTAGACACCCTTCCTGTTCCACTTAACTGACCCTCGGAATATTTTGTTAAACAAAGTTTTCAGCCTATCCCTAAAGGCATGCAAAAGAGTTTTCAGAGAAGACGTTTGTCCTCAGAGAGTGTTTCTAGTGGACGGCACTTAGAACCCTGCCTTAATGGCAACTGCTCAAAGAAGGTCAGGCAGACTGTGCTGGAGCGTGACTTCTGCTGTGGATCCAACAGAGTGGATTCATGTGCCAGACAGAAACCTCGCCCACACAGTCAGTGGTAGACCATCACCGTGGAGTCGTGAGTCTCCAAGGGAGCAGCTTTGGAAAGTTTCCAGCTCAGCATGGCTCAAGCCTTTAGCTAAATGAGTCACTACCCACTCAAACTTCTGCCTTTTCTATTAATTAGACATCAACTAAATAGATCTGCCCTGGCAAATCTTGTAATGAAAGCATAATGTAAATTAAATGCCCACAATCACATGAACTCATCAATCACTGCAGAAAACATTAAATGGTTGAGTATCTAGCAAGTGAAGGACCCAAAGATCAGACCAGAGGTAAAAGGACAGTCAATATTGGATTTACACATGTCAGGCAGCCAGAACACACAGCTCCAAAGTAATGCTAATGTTGTTCTATGTGAGCTGGATGGGAAAGATGCCAACATGTTGTATAAGTTGGTGACATGTCGCAGCTGTTTATCTGGCCGTTGGCAGTTGTTTTTTTTCTGTCCCTCATTTTCATGAAAAGATTAATTAAGTTTTATGAAAATAATAGTAAAAAATGTTGGTGTTCCCAATACATTTGCAACATTTGAGTTCATGTTTCGTTGTTTTGCGTGACTGTGTCCAGGTATGAGAGTGTTATTGCCACCCTGTGTGAAAACCTGGACTCCCTGGATGAGCCCGAGGCGCGTGCTGCCATGATCTGGATTGTGGGAGAGTATGCTGAGCGCATTGACAACGCTGATGAGTTGCTGGAGAGCTTCTTGGAGGGTTTCCATGATGAAAGCACTCAGGTGTGTTTAGTGAAAATTATTGTGATTTACAAAATGGAAAGTACATTGGGACCAATAATTTGTAATTGGCACACGTTGGTTTCTGAAATAATTAAATTACTTGGTAAGATGCTGGAAATGGAGATAATATACCATACACAAATGCACAAACACAAATATCCCAAAGATAAAGTGATTACATTTTGCACAGATACTGATGTAAACTGCGACTTGACTGGTTGGCGGAGGCATACAATCACACAGTGGTAGTTGTAGTTATATCTGGCTTGGCCACATGCTTTTTTAGAGAAGCAAGCCTTCACTATTGCATTGGAGAGACTTTTCTGATAATAAGTAATATTGTGGGTAGAAAGAAACGCATTATGCATAAAATGTTCCCTTTTGTTGTGTTTGGTTACAGCAGGTTTAGCCAGGAGTTTGGATGTTTACTGTTAAGCAGGGTGAGCCATCCATGGGAAACCAAAGCCCTGAGAGTCAAAAAGAGTCATTTTGTTTATTTATTATGTGTGGTGGATCAGTACAGGCCATTATTAAAAGATCATAGTTAAAATAGATGCAACTTGACACTAATTTACAGTTTTAGGCAAAATGATACACTAGCTTTAAAGTTAGAATGTGAGCCGTTGTAACGTACTGCATGTGTTCACTGTGTCCTCTAGGTGCAGTTACAGCTGCTGACCGCGATCGTCAAGTTGTTCCTGAAGAAGCCCACCGAGACCCAGGAGCTGGTGCAGCAGGTGTTAAGTCTAGCCACACAGGTGAGAACAAAACATACACACATTTTATGTTGCCTTCCATCCATGTCTTCTTCTAGTTTGTGCAATACTTTCTCATCAGACACGGCTTCTGACTTTGCCCTTTTTGTATCTTTTCCAAACGTGTTCTTTTACTGAATCATTCCAGGGACACTGGAGTACTGAAATATTGATCTGAGCCTTGTGCTTCCGTTAGTAATGGCCGCAGTGGTTTGAGCTTACTCTGCTGTTACACTAATTGTGTTTTAATGGCTTTAGGTAGCGCGTTGATTTTCAAAATAACAACAAACATTATTAGAAAATGATATTATATGGACATTCTATGCTTCTGTGATTTAGTTGATGACTTTGAATCATTGCTTAGTCTCTCACATTGGGGCCAAGACAAAAAATAGTCTAACATTAAGTATTAATTAAACAATCTCCATGAATAATAATAATCCTTCATCCCCATTCCTCCATCTCTCTCTGCAGGACTCTGATAACCCAGACCTCAGGGACCGCGGCTACATCTACTGGCGTCTGCTCTCAACAGACCCTGTGGCCGCCAAGGAGGTGGTTCTGGCTGAGAAGCCCCTGATCTCTGAGGAGACAGATCTGATTGAGCCCACACTGCTGGAGGAGCTCATCTGCCACATTGGTACTCTGGCCTCTGTCTACCACAAGCCTCCCAGTGCTTTTGTTGAGGGCAGCCGTGGTGTTCAGCACAAGAGGCTCCCCGGCAGTGCTGGATCGTGAGTCATGCTCTTATTTTTTATTTATCTTTTATTTTGAGCACTGCAGGCAAAGGGGTTTGTGTACTTAAGTGGATCTAGCTTCTTGACTCTGCTATTATGTTTTCCTTCAAATCTGCTGAGTAACACACTTTCCAGTATTGTTAAGCTGTGCAACGATTTTTTCTGTGTTGCTTCCTGCCTTACATACTCACTCATCACATATATATCTAGTTAGCTTGTACATACTAATCAAATTAATTACATAAAATGCATAACCTAAATTAAAATGTTACTTTCTTTTTTCTTCTTGTTTTATTTCTTCTAGTGGCGAGAGTGTCGAGAGCCCAGATACAGGTTCTGCTACTGGAGTTACTGAGGCGCCTCCTGCTGTCATCCCATCCCAGGGAGACCTGCTCGGAGATCTGCTTAATCTGGACCTGACACCTCCTACCACCACTGGACCACCACCTCCCGCCTCCTCTGGCATGCAGCTGGGGGCTATGGACCTTCTTGGTGGAGGACTGGACAGCCTGGTAGGTCTTCTACATAAAACTGTTTGAGAAAAGCTGTCAGGTCCTGAAAGGCTGGTATAACACATCTTAGTTGAGTTCAGTAAAAGCCTTAATGTCAATGTGGCGGTATCTTTTTTTCTACCTTTTTTGGTGCTTTTTCTTTTGACCCTTGTGTGTTTTCCTTTCTTTGTTCAATGCTGCACCTGCAGATGGGGGATGAGTCTGAGCCGGTAACTACATGGAGGGAGAGGGCACAACATTCATACCATGTTGGGCCATTTTAGAACATTGATCACTGCTGTTTTACTGTAGTTCTCATGCATCAATCTGACGTTTTCATTCATCATTTATCATCTTTTATTATTGTGATATCTACAGTAAGCATGTTGTTAAATGCTTCAGTCCAACTCTTTTCTATTCTCTGGGCTCTGCATTGTGTTTCGATCAGCCGCCCATTCCCCTGCGGACGGACACTCCTCAGTCACCTCAGCTTCCACATCAGTCCCCATCGCCCCCAGATTACAGCCCCACTGAGGTTGGTCCAGGGGACCACGCTGGACCAGTAAAGGCCAGCACCAGTCTAGAACCCCCTCTTGTCCCCTGTTGTACCACTGTGTCCTCTGAGTAGTCCTCCCCAACAGTGCTCTGTGCCTGTTGCATTGTTTATGTTCCCCACTCCATTTGTGGAGGTGAGATTTTAGTAAATCTCGTCTATGTTTATTGTCAAATATTGTCTTCCATGCACAGTAGCAAACCTTTTGTCACCGTGTGGAATCACTATATTTTGTTGCACCGCCAGTCTTGTTCACTGTACCCCCAACCTTTTCATCACCACAATACACTCATCTGGTGAGTAGCATTTGAACAAAACCTAGTGGATTTCAAAAGCCACTCAGCCTGAGTAGTGTGGGCAGCAAAAGGTCAGTTACATGAAATGAGAGTTTCTCCCGTACTTGTGTCTCCTTCTTCTTGCCGTCACTTGTAAAAAGTGTAAACCCCATGGCTGTCATTAATCACAGAAAGACATTCCTCAGACTCTCACACCCTTCCACCATCGTCCAGAATATTATTTAATGTTGCACCAATAGATGACATGATTGTTTTCTGTGCCTATTCCCTTTCTATCCAGCTTGGCGGAGACCTTGGAGGAAATCCTGCTGTAAGTAATTTGTCTGAGATTTTTTTGGACTTTGATTTCTCAGTACAGGGTGATATTGAACGTGTTAGGCTAACGTGTTGCTTTGCGACCCACAGATGGGGGCTGGTTTCGGTGCTCCTCCAGCTGCGATGCCGGCCTCTTTCAGTGCCCCGGTTAGCGGCGGTCTGGATGACCTGTTTGATCTCGGAGGAGGAGTTGGTATGCCCATGGGAGCCTTCAACCCTCCTAAAACAGTGAGTCTTGATTCACAAGGATTAGACATACTGCAGAGAATGATGTTGCACCAGTAGTTTGATCCCGAAACAACTATCTGATCTTGTCTCTGTTCAGGTTTGGCTTCCAGCCATGAAGGCCAAGGGTCTGGAGATATCAGGCGTTTTTGTTCGCCGTGCTGGGGTCATCCAAATGGAGATGACACTCACTAATAAAGCTATGAGTGTTATGACTGATTTTGCCATCCAGTTTAACAGAAACAGGTAAGACCACTTACTTAGAAATGTGCTGAGATTTCTGTAAATTTCACATTTTGTTACAATGAACCCTTCCCCCTCTGTGTTCCTCTGAAGCTTCGGTCTCGCTCCGGCTGGTCCCCTCCAGATCCTCACTCCTCTTAGCCCGAACCAGAGTATTGAGGCGGCCCTTCCCCTCAGCACTGTGGGACCTGTCATGAAGATGGAGCCTCTCAACAACCTGCAGGTAACACCTTCACAATATTAATTTCCCCTGAATTTAATGTGACTGCTAGTTTTAGTTTTTCGTTGAACAGTTGTACAGTGTTGCATCCCTGCTTCTGCCTCCATTTTCCCTAAATGACTCGGGACTGAAGTTTTGAGCCTCATGCTCGTGACAGTGATGTGACTTGTCAGGATTGTCACTTGTCAAGCACAGACTAGAAGCGCAGGGTTATGCATGTCAACTGTTGTCTGTCCTTGCATGTCTTCCTACTGGGCCCAAATGCCTGGAACATTGTGACAGCGCTCTGTTAGAGTTTACATTGGAAAGTAAACAGCGTTTGGAGACATGGCAGAAAGATGATTAGTAATCATGGAGACCAATAATCTTTGGAGCTGATGTACATTTGCAGTAAAAATGAAAGTCTTAATGTTGTTCACTTGATAGAGCAGGTGCCCCAAGTACTAGGGCAGAGTCCTTCCTGCAGCATCTGATTATCTACTTGAGTCATTAAAATCAAAAGTCAAAATCTGAAATAGCACAAACTGTAGTTTAAATTCCTTTAAGCATATGTTTAATTAAATGCTGCAAGAGTGAACTTTTCAACATCATCTTTTAAACATTAACATAATCTTTAAAACATGAGAGAGCCATTGCTTTCGCCATGCTGACACCTTCTTTGCATGTACTGCAGTCTGCCCTCCCAGGTGTTCGTTGAGTGTAAAACTCCCATACTGCACTTTTAGACCTTTTCATTAGTGATAATTTTAGTTGCCAGAATTTCAACTTTTTTGTCATTTATCTTTATATTTCTTAAATTTACAGAACTAAAACATCAAAATGCTTCATGGTTGGGACAAATTATGGACCTGACTTTATCTCTTTGGGACATTAAGTTGTGTCTTAGAATACATGACCATGTGTCTTAAATGATTAGTAATGTGTCCTCACTGTTATTCAGCTATACTGTTGAATTCCCCTGTTGGAAATAAAACAGAAATTAAAACATGAAACGACCATCAAAACGGTTGTGGGTTGTAAGTAAAAAGAGCGGCAGAGGCTGGCTTGTCTTTGATCAGCGGGGTTCTTTCAACTGGGCAGAATTGAGGACTGGTGGTGTGTGCAGCTGGAGAGAGAAGATAAGAGTGAGGAGGGGGATGATAGAGGTGGGGGTCATTACGGGCCAAACAACAGGCGGCTCCTTTGTTTCTCCTGGCCTCAGTGGGCCTGCTAACCTTTTCACTCCGCTGCCTCTTGGCCCAACTTTGATGGGTACTGTTGGCAGTATTAACATTATCTCAGATATTTATTTTTGAAAGGTTGTGCATTTTTTTAGTCTTGATGGAATATATGTCCAAGAATATTATTTTGAGTCAATCAATTTAAAAACTTTGGGTTTCATGGCAGTTTTTCCCACTCTAAGACCCTCTGCAGGGTCACAGCAGTTGAATTTAGAGACATCAAAGTGGTGACTTCGTCAAGTGTGCTGGACATTTACAGCGCTGAATTAATGCTGAATAAATGCTTTTGTACAAAAGCAAAGAACTAGATTGTCAAGTAAACGTACTTTGTGATCTACCAAGATATTAGTCACTGTCACCTGGACAGATAATCAGTTTAGTTACTAGATGACATCGTTGCTGTGTGATACTGCACCTCTACTCTTGGTCACTGTTAATTAACAACAATAATATAATTCATAACAATAATACATGTAAATAGCAATATTATCTTAATATATAATATATGTTTGAAAAGGCTATTTATTTTCTAGATTGCATTTAGTTGTAAAATGTCAGAAAATAGTTTAAACTTAAAAATAAAAATACTTTTACATATGATTGAACATTCGTTGCATTAAAGCCCTTACCAAACAGGTTCACACGACGCTGATTAAGCCTAACGCCGCCAGGGAAAGCTCTCTGTGTTTCTCAGTAGAGTCGTGGTGTCTCGTGTCTGTGGCGACATTACCACGTTCTCAGAACAAGTTGTTTATTAACTCAACAATAATGTCAATACATCAGCAGTTCACAAAGTGCTGTAGACCAACATTGCATTCCTCGTAACAATTCTTCACAGCGTAGCTGCTTATTCTAGCTCTCTGATTGGTTACTCTGTATGCTAGTCTACCTGTGTTACCCAATACCTTGACGGGCATAAAGGGGGGACAGACAATAGCTGCAGCAGCTAGGAGTATGACTGAAGCTAAAGCGTCCAAGAAAAGTGTGTAGTGAATGATCCAGATTAAAATTCAGTTGGGGAAGGATTTAAGTAAAAAAAAAAAAAAAAGAAGCAAAGGAGCACCCCTGGGGACGGGGGAGATGAGGCGAGCTCATCTGTAGGCATACGTCATGAGCATGTCGACAGTGCTTGTGTAATTCAAATTCATATTGAAATGATACTATTTTTAATTACTCTCACAAGCAATAGCCTTAAACATGTCACTTAAAATATCCAGAGTTGACAAATTCAAAAAACTTTGTATTAACTGTCAAGACGACTAAAAGAACAGGCACATATTAAAAAAAACTCTTATAATACCTAGGTAGTAAAGTTATTTTAGTTAACAAACATACAGAATTAAGCTTTGAATAGTTGTGTATGTGTATGACTCGGCGCGTTACTGGCAGTCCTGCATGGCACCCAGGAACAAGATGCCCTAATGAATTATTCACAAGTCGTTCTTCAGCTCTCCTCCGGTCAAACTCATTGTCCCCCTAACAGCTCTGATCAATATCACCGGCTGCCTTCAGGTGCCTCCATTATACCGCAGTTGTTCTCATGTTTCAGTGTCTTGTACTTTTCCCATCAGGGCCTAAAGACTGTAAAAGATCCTGTCTGAGGAGCCTAGGTTAACGATAACATTCTTTTTTTAAATATAGACCTGCTGTTGGGGGCTATTTTTGTTTTTCCTCCGTTGTCGTCTTTGTGTCTTTTATTTTCTTATTTTGGTATTTTATTTTTAACCACTGTCAACTATTTTTATCTCCTTAAATATCCATCTTTAGTTTATTCCTCTTGTAAAGCACTTTCTGGAGGCTGTTTGTAGAAATTGTTATTTTTGTAATATTTAACTTGTAGGGTAACCGTTCAATACGAGTTTGGTACAGCAGGAAAACGCCAAATTCATAAGGATGGTTTCCTTTAATACATTTTGAACATACAGAACTGCACGTGTCAAAGACAGACTTGATCCTCTTGCTTGGGGACTGATGTAACATTTTGCCCACTGTTAACTTTTAATAAATTATGTTAAATATAAAAATAACATTTCAATTAATTCGGTTTGAACACTGAAAAAAATAATGAATACATCGAAAAGTACAAAATATAACTAGTGCATTAGAAGGAGTGTGACGAGTGCTCTGTTTGACCATTCGAAGCACCCAAACATTATCACCCCGGTGATCAGCAGATCTGGGTGTTGCCGTTAAATGTGCGTTTGCATGACTGACTCACACGCCAATATGCTTGTTGTGCCAACCTCAGCAAATATTGCTTACGGCGTATAGCATATGTTTTCAGATGGAACTTTACGCTTGTAAACTTTGGTTCCACATTACATGCATTAATCTACATCCTTTATTCTGAGTGCTGCTTGACGGTTCGGTACAAATACACGAGCCGTTACAACCCTGTTCGCTTGTAAGTTATGTTTGAGGATATTCTTTAGAAAGGAAAAAAAGCCTCATGCTGACTGTGAGACGCAGTAAGACGGGAGGCCAGGGAAGAACACTGATGATAGTGTAGTAAAGTATAATATAGTAGTATTGGCTGTGTGTGAGTGTGTTTGTGGAAGACTGAGATTGCCAGAGGCCTGTAGCCCTCTTGTTCAGTAAACAGCACACATACACCAGCAATGTCCATCCTTGAAGGGCGCTTGAAAAGTAATTACCCATGTACTGCTTCTTGTTTCTCCTCCTGTCGTCCTCTTCCTTGAATGTAATCACTCTCGCAGGTGGCCATTAAGAACAACATCGACGTATTCTACTTCAGCTGCCAGTACCCCATCAGCATGCTGTTTGTGGAGGACGGGAAGATGGGTGAGTGTGTCTCGGCTAAACCTCTTCACTCAAAAGCCTCAAACCCCGGCTGACGTCAATGCCACACACATACATCAGTCACTCAGCGAGGACACATTATTGAGATTGTAAAGATATTAGGTGTGTGTGTGTGTGTGTGTGTGTGTGTGTGTGTGTGTGTGTGTGTGTGTGTGTGTGTGTGTGTGTGTGTGTGTGTGTGTGTGTGTGTGTGTGTGTGTGTGTGTGTGTGTGTGTGTGTGTGTGTGTGTGTGTGTGTACTCACTCTCCTCTCTGAGCTGCACAGCTGCTCCTGAATCGTACACTCATATGAAATAATTTGAAATGACCACATGGCAAAGCCTATTTTTGTATACTCGTATGTGAATAAGGAACTATGTATTTTCTCATTTTAAGTACTTTACTGCAAAATTAATGGTTAACAGTTCAAAGTGAAATTATAGAGATAAAATACATAAATACAGGCCTCACTTATATATTTCCCAGCTTTACGTACACCATTGCTACTTTGGGGTCTTTCTCCTTTTGTGTGTGTTTCCGTCTGATTTACCGCAAGACCTAATGTTATTCTCATACTGTGTTAGTTTCATTTTGTGCTCCGTCTTTGGACTCATCCAGTGATTGTGTCTCTTTGTCCACAGAGCGACAGGTGTTCCTCGCCACATGGAAAGACATTCCTAATGACAACGAGTCCCAGTTTCAGATCAAAGACTGCCATCTCAACTCAGGTGAGAAAGATGGAAGGAGAACAGAGACTGCACCACCTGAATACACTACACGGTGCAGCCATATCCTGCTGCTTCTTGATATGTTGAAATAGACTGACATAATGGCGATCTCAAATCCTCACTAATGAAGCTAGCGGCATTTGATGAGAACTCATCAGCTGCAGTTTTACACAAGCTTGAGAGCAGCTGAACTGGAGAATAATTCCTAACGACAGCTTAATGGAGATTTCCCCCCACAGATTAGATTCCTTCTTCATGAATAAAGAGAGAGGGTTTCACATCCTACTGGGAAGCAGTAGCGAGACAGAGGCTGAGGAGAAAAGTTAATTCCAAATTAGTGACTATCTTTGCTACACGGATAGCCTGGGGTGATAAAGGAAAAATAAATCCTACATCGTCTGTAACATTTAATGATTGTTTGATGACTAAAACTGAATACTAAAATAGGTAAAATAGTGCAAGTACAAAAACATTTTGCATTTTGACTGCATTGTCCTCATTTTCAATCATGTTCCTCCAACAGATGCGGCCTCCAACAAGCTTCAGACTAGCAACATCTTCACCATAGCCAAGCGTACAGTGGAGGGTCAGGACATGCTGTATCAGTCCATGAAACTCACCAATGGCATCTGGGTGCTGGCTGAGCTGAGGGTGCAGGCAGGAAACCCAAACTACACGGTGAGTACCTGTTGTATTAGCTGAATTCAGGATTTCAGTCATATCACTGTTGTGCTCTTGCTGTTGTGTTTTACTATTTAAAATAGATTTACCAGAAGAAATGGCTGCTGAGAGACAGTGACAGCCTTTAGTATTTTATTAAAGAACGTTGTTTTAAAAACCTACAGTATGTGTTTGCAAACTATTATAAAAGGAGAGATTTAACCAACTTTACGTTGTACGTACTTATGTGTTAGACAATTTGTTGACATGTTATTGTAGGCAACATTATTATACCTGCATAATCAGAAACAACTTGATTTTACCTGTCCTGGGGTAAAATGCCTACATTGATCAAAATATTCATATGTCATATGAGGTGGTAATGATAATATTTATTTTATCAATGACTAAGAAGTTCATCTGTAGAATGGTTAAACCATGGCTGTTTGTTTGCAATGCTAATTGTAATTCAGTTTACCTTCTTTACTTTTTACTAAAACACAACCAATGTTAATTAGCCTTACTTGTTTATTTGTTTTTTCTTTTTTGACATGATGGTTTTGCAAGTATTTTATTTTTAAGAAAGGATTGGTACACAGCAGCACATAGACACCATTACAGTGTTACAGGAGTAGACAATACTCCAATCTAAAAAACTAAGAATTAAATAAAACGAAGTAAGCCCTTTTCATAAGAGGTTCTTATCTATTCTTGAAATCTGATCAGTCACTTAGCCAATTTACATTAAAAAAAAAAAAGAAATCCCATTTTTCAAACTACCTTTTAATCCAGTGTGCACAGACTGATGCTATCTCATGTAATTTACCCTGATTTACATATCTGGAGCCTTGTCTATTTTTGGTGGCTTTAATTAAGCAAACCAAATGCGTGTTTTAAGTTTCTATGGTGTGTACGCACCATGGTAACTGAAAACACAGACTTTAATTTGCTTGGTATTGGAGATCTGTCCCATAATAAATTAAAGGGGTCAACCCATTTATCAATAACTTTGATCCAGAATTGCCTCACAGATCGTCATTCACACATACATTGTAGTAACGTCCATTCTGCACTTCAGCACAATATAGAAATAGAACCTGACTTGCTGAATTAAATCAGTATGATGGAGTTAACGAAATGCTGTCATCACCGCACGTCACCGATGGAGACCAATGACATAGCAGAGACATAACAGAGATTGATGTGCAGTAATGAGTGCTAGAGAAAAAGCTGCTTGATTGTGCAGTGATTGAAGTGCGGTGCTAGTATTTGTGACTCAATTGTGTGTGTGTGTGTTTATTTGTTTGTGTTCTCCATTGTGTTGTTGCATGTCTGCTTTGTCAGCGTGACACGGCCTCTGCTCTTGATGGATTGTGTTTGGCTTAGAAATTCCGCATGGCTACCGTCCAGAACGGTGACCTTGATGCGACTCCTCCGAGCTCATCACTCAGTCTGCTTTCAGTTCATGTTTTTATTTATAGGTGGCATTCACTGTCTTTGTCTTCTCCAGTCTAGACTAGTCTGTTTGTCAGTCACCCAGCATTGTTAACTCTTCAGGTTATTATAACCGCATATATGAGATTAGAAATATACGTATTTAGGTGTATTTCCTTGAGATAAAGGCTGAGATTAATTAACTGAAGTGAAAGCTTATTTTTACTTTTATTATTTGTAACGCATTTATTTATTTTGCTGGAGGCGGTGCGTCTTTCATTTTCTTTGTTGCTTTTTTTTATTTTTATTTCCCCCGTGCGGAGGTGTTTTTCTCATTTCTCAATTTTTAAGTTCAAATAGATCCTCAGCGGGGCAGGAAACGCTCCCTACTTTTTGAAGACGGATCATAAATTGTTAATCTAGGAGAAGACTAGACTTTCGAGCTAACGGTGCTGCATGTACAGAGTGTATTCTGATGCTTATCTCTCCGCTCTCTCTCTCTTTGGCTGCTGCATGGTCCCTCTTGGCAAAGCACATTAAAGCCAAGCTGCTGAAGCCTTTTGTCAGCAGCTATATTTAGACCTGAAGAAGTAAAGCCCCAACGCTGCGTTTGTTTTCTGGGATTTATTGTGATTCAGAAGACAAGACATAAAAGCAATTGTAATTTGCTATGAGTGAAAACGTACAGTAGCATTTGATTTGGGCTGCTGCTTAGCGATGTTGTTTTAAGGTTTTTCTGATATCTCGAGGTTCACCACCACAGGTGACCCCTTTCACATCGTCAGCATCTGATACCTCGTTATTAAAATAGTAAAGTAAAAGTGTCAGCAGCTCTCAAATTCCCTGCGACTTACTTCAATCGGATCTCATGTATACTTTCTATTTTTTATTGTGGGGAATTGGGACTCCAGCTTATCTTTTTAACATGAAGCACGGCCTCCTGTCCCCATGGCAACTATGTGACCAGTGATGTCTGATTTTCCCTTTCCAACCTCTTGAGCTGGTAATTCTTAGGATTTTGGTCAAAGTCGGCTTCAACACAGAAATGGAGACCAAAGTGCCGCCCTGCACTTAAACATAATGTGCTAACCCTCTACAGAAGCAGAGCGTTACTGTTTGGTTTAAAAACAGGAACATTCATAGAGATAATATATATTTGTTTTCTTTCAGAGATTCTGTAGTATCAATAAACCATGCTATCTGTCTCTCATTGGAGAATTTTGGTTTCAAAGAGTACCACCATTTTGGTATCAAAGCATTTGAAATTGAGTCGTGTGAACACCTTGATACTTGAAGTCCATTATTCCTGTCTGATGAAACAGAGCTGGATAAAAAAATCTCTCAATCTATACCAGACACACACATTCAGGGATTACACCCTCCTTCATCATTAGTTTGTTCCTTGTTCCTTTTTGCCTGTGTACTGCTATGATGATACTAATAATCTTTTAGCAGAAAGCTGTAAAATGAACACATGACTGCCGCATTTTCTGGCTCTCTTAATAGCAGTTTCTACACCGTGGCTAGAGCATCAGCATTTCCTCTCATCTTTTACCCCATGCTGACAGGAGAGCCCTGCCTAAATGTTGCCAGCAGCCGCATGCATTAGTAAAGAGCTCAGAATGTGCAAAGGCAACACTTAAGGAGCCGTGTAGTACCACTACTTTATTCCACTGCAGCTCTGTGGTGTCCAACATAAACATTCACCTTCTGGTAGATCTTGCTGTAAAGCTTGTCACTCACCAGATCTCCGGTTACTAGCTGATCACTGTTATTGATATCGTGTTGCCAGTCTCAAAGGGAAAACGTTGCAGTGTTCTCACAATACTGCAACACTGTAGACACTGTACGCTGAAAAATATTGATATTAGATCCCATTTCAGAAGAAAACTGACAGATGAGGGCTTAAAAACGAGTCCTTAAAAACCTTGAATTGTAATGAGGTAGTGTTGAGGAGGGATTGCTAAATGAACTCCTTGTTATCACATCGTCTCTGGATCGAATCCAGCTGGACATCTTTGTTGCATGTCCTCCTCTCTCCGAGTCAGTTCTTCATGTCTGCTGGTTGATAAAGGACACACAGTGCCTATAAATACTTTTACCACTCAAACTGAAATTGAGATTTCTAAAGCTTAGAAGTATTCTGGGAATTAGTTTCTTCTCTTTCTGCTTTGTTTGTCACTTTAAACCAGTCGTAGCGGTTCTGCACTTTCTATCTTTAGCAAACTTGCACTTTGATCCCCCCCAAACTATTTTCCACTGGAACAAATGTGATTCTAAGAAATGACAGTGATGAAAGCTGAAAGAACAACAATGAGTAAGAGGCCAAGCACTGTGTGTGTGTGTGTGTGTGCATTGTGTGTGTGTGTGTGTCTCTCAGGGCAAGATGAATGCTGCACAGAGACGTGGGTTATTAAAGGCTCCATTTGTAAAAGGAGAAAGCACAGCTGGTTTTGATCGTGCAGCAATTAATTAATGAAACATTTTTAAATATTCCGAATCACTGTCTCCTGTATGTATTAATAAACGCAATGCCATGACAGGATCTGTCCTCATATATTGCCAAGCTGCAGCTGTGTTTCTGAGGAAATATCATCTGCAGTATGATTGCTGATGGGAAAATAACTCACTCTGTGAGACGATATGAAATCCTAAACCTGCTCCCAGCTGAGACTAACATCAGAGGCTGCCTCTTCTTTCTCAGTGTGTTGTGTCTATATTGCTGTCTGTCGGTCTATCTGTGTCTGATGAGACAGAATCAAGGACTGTTTCCATAAAGATCATTTTTATTATCTGAAAAATAATCAATTTTGTGTCCTGGGAAACAAAACAAGTGACTGTTGCCTTATTGGTCTAATTTATTCCCACAAGCTTATGAAGAGATATTAACAACGCTCATTTCTGGTGTTTGCCTGATGAAGACATTGTTGGCGAAATGTTCTTTCATTAAGAAATGTTTGGACTTGCAGAGTACCTGTGATTTCTATTTTTCCTTTGAAGTCGAGCCATTTATATTAAAGACTAGGATGAAATATTAAGTTTCAAATGTACTAAAACAAACTGCTTCACGTCTCTCTTGATTTTGTAAAATGACTTGTCCTTAAAAATAACTACTTTGTCTCCATGGGCGTACATAAACAATGTAAAAGTCAGTGTATATTTTCTTAGTTTCATCATGTTGCTAAAGGTTTATGTGACTTGTTACTGATGGTAAATTGTGTACTAAATGTCCAACAGCGCAAATGTATGAAACCTGCGTCTCTTTAAGCCTTTCATTTTAGCACTAAAATCATATTCAACCCTCTCCAACTGTTCTCTCCCGCAGATCTCTCTGAAGTGCAGAGCTCCAGAGGTTTCCCAGTGTGTCTTCCAGAACTACGAGACGGTGCTGAAGAACTGAAAGCCTCCCCACATCGACCCGGCTGTCGCGCTCAGACTCCAGGCCACTTCTCCTGCTCTCCATCACCTCACTTACGAACCATATTACGACCTAATGCAGTGCAAGGGCCACTTCCTGCTGCGTTGGCACTCTGTATGTCAATCCAGCTGTTAAATTGGGATGTTTCATGATTTTTGTCTCATTTTGATCCATCGCTGGTTATTTTTCTTTCTTAAGACTGCAGGAAATCCTGATTTCCTGTCCCCTCTTTGTATGTTTCTTATCCAAAAAGAATCAGTTTCAGGACATAACCTTTCGCAATTTTGGTCGTCCACTCTGTGATGACTGGTATTTTTTGGGGGACAGACTGCTGCATTCCAGTGACTGTGTTCTCTGCATGAGGCTTTTTCATCATTATCAATTCCCATTTCTCTGTAAATTGGAGTCTATTTTTAGCGTCCGCAATCAGCAGGTGAATCTTCACTGTCTGCATATTTATTTAGGGTACTTTCAAGAAAAAAAAGGCTTTAACTTTCCTTAACCCTTCCCCTGTGTGGGGTGGCTGTTTGGGCTGTAGAAAAGACACATAGATACTCACAAACTACATTATTTGTCTTTGTACTTTGTCATTTTTCTAGTTTTCTTTAGTGTCTGTGGATCTTCTGCTATCCCTGAGAGCAGGCTGTGTGCTTGGAAGCTTGTTTGTTGGTGTGCAGTTCTTTAATTTTTCCATCAACATCTGGACATTTTAGAGACTAGCAGCAGTCCTCCACTGCCTCCTCTCTTCCTTAGTCATTCCATGGTTTGATTTGTGTGTGTGTGTGTGTGTGTGTGTCTGTAGACTGGTTAGTGTTCATATGGCAAGCTGAGAGAGAGCCTCAGGTGCTGAGGATTTTGAATTTGCTGCTTCCCCGCCTGCGTCAGCGACAGCCACTTAGCTCTCTCTCTCAGCCTCTCGAGTACCATGGCCACTGAGATGAAGGCTTATGTGAGATAACTCTAAACGTATGATGCCATGGTTTGTAACAGTTCTGAGTAATAAGTAAACATGAAAGTAGCAAACTGTCTACATCCAAATTGTCCCTGTTCTACCTGCAGACATGACCAAATTAATTGGATTCCTTTTCTCCGAGTCATTACACTGAAGCCCTTTTTATCGGCTCTACAGGATGTCTGCGCCCATGCTAACAGCTTGTAAAGATTAGAAGAGAAGCTGTGTATGCTGACCGTGTCTTTGTGTGTGGTGACAGCTGATTCATTTAAAATGCTGTTAAAAAAACAAAAAAAAATAATCAAAAGAATCTGATGTTTAATCATGTTTTTGATTGACATGATTTTGTTCATTGTGTGTACATCAAAAATAACTATTAAAAGTCTTGATAAATTCACATAATCAGTCTTCAGTGTTTGACATTATGAACAAAATGCAGTGCAAGGACATTTTTTATGGCACAGTTTACAGGTGCCGCTGTCACAGGATGCAAAATGTGACTTCTGTTTTTCTTTGCTTGGTAAAGTCAACATTCCCAAAGTCCCTGGACGCCAGCGTGCATTGTTTACACACACACACACACACACACACACACACACACACACACACACACACACACACACACACACACACACACACACACACACACACACACACACACACACTGCTTTATAATCATTGATGACCTTTGAGGCGTTAACGTCTCCTCTCATAGGCTGCTCAGCGTCTGCTCCAGTGTTACAGAATTGGCAGCCCTCACAGCTTTGCATACAAAGTCTCTCAGTGTTGTTCAACCTTGAGTCGTGAGTGAAGTCCGAGGTTTATCAACAGCTGGGTGCACCTTTTAAAGTGGAACGGCTCCTCTGCAGAGCTGACAGGGTTTTAAGGTCCGAGCTGCTCGGAGAAAGCTTAACTAGGATTTCGACTGCATCACTTAATCATGAACACGAACGCCTCTCGTCTCAGATCTGCTCTAAGCAGAGAGGAGTGGGTAGTCCAAAGCTGTGATAAGAGGCTGTTTTACTAATTAATGATCTATGATATTGATCCTATATGATGAACGCATGCCAATAGGGGGCGCCACTGCATTGCTTTCAGGTAAAGGCTCAGTTTGTTTGAAGGAACTATTATAGACTTTAAGAGTTTATGAATTTAATTGAATTAGTCAATCACCATGTTTTACAGATTGGTTTAATCTAAATCTGTACAACCTTTTTTTGGCAGATGTTTGTCCTCCTGCAGCAGGACACTCGCTTTGTGTTTTAGTTATTTAATTCATCAGGGAGGAGAAAATCTGGACCAAAGACTATTAACAAGTTACTACTGCAGATTTGATGCTGTGACACAAGGGACATTTTTTTTTTTAATGCATTTACTGCATTTGTAACAGCCTTATTTCAAAATGCAAAGAAAGAACTCCAGGGCTGGATTTTCCTTCTGTAGGGTCGTGGGGCAGAAAAATTAGGTGTGGGCCCCTTTTAACCACCGGGCCCCTTCTTCATTTACCGTATTCTTAGAAAAAAAAATGAAAACACAAACAGTATTTACAATTTAATACTTACTGTCCTCATGCCTACTTTGTGCTAAAATGAATGAACACAAATGTATTTAAAAATAAGAACCATGTACTTTTAACGTCAATGGAAATAATGAAAACGTTTTTTTTTTAACATGGACGGCCTGAGGGGCGCATTGGAAGTGAGAAGGTGTTGGTTTGCCACAAAGCCCCTCCACAGGACAGGGACTCCTCACGTTGAGGTCCTTATAGCGGCCCTGCATCAGTGGTACAAATGATTAAGTAATTGTAATTGATAAAACTAGCACTTTGGGGCCCCTGAGGGGGGGAAATGCCCTGCTTTCTTTTGGTTGGAAATCCAGCCTTGATAAACTCATACCTGTAGTCCCAAACATCAGAAACCCTCTATAAACGGTGTCTTATAGAAAGAGCCGCCTTAATAAACTGGGTAATGTGTATTCCTCTCTTGTCACTCTCTTTGTTGCCATCCAGCAGTGGTTGATGGGACACATCTGCCCGAGGACCCTCTCAACTCATAAATCGTGTCTCTCGGAGATGTGATGTGCAGTCTTGCCTCACTCCTCCATGACCCTGACACGGAGATGATGTATAGTGGATGCTCTGTTCCTTTCCCATTTGTTTGCAGCGTATGGGAGCTCGAAGCTTGCACACGCCTTGCGAGAGGCATAATCCTATTGGATGAGCGTGGCAAGGGATATTTGCAAGTGATGAGAGAGAGAGAGAGAGAGAGAGACAGAGAGACAGAGAGCAGCCTTCACCAACTCATGTCTCTCCAAAGGCAGACGCACACAGTGCTCGTTAACAGGCTCCAGATGCCTTTGCAGAAAACGCACGTCTGCAGCCTGTGTGGATTGCCTCTTCGCCTGTGAATCACGCAGATGTGAATATATATCTTTTTTTTTTTTTGTGTCATCGGCTGAAAAGAAGATTATGGGGTTGTGTGCAATTTCGGCACACGTGGGAAGCTTATTGGCCAGGCTGTGATGGAGGTGGTGCATCGGTGGAAATGAGTGAGAGGTGCAGAGGAGATAATCAATGAAGACACGGAGGGCTCCTGTGCGTTTCGGCAAGGTCAGAGTCTAGGCTGGGTGAGATTATGTCCAAGGACGGACTTTTACGCTTCCTCGCAGGGGGAGGAGGTCGTCTGGGGATGTCCCCTAAAAAAACAAGAGTTGTTTCTCTCTCTGTGTTGGATCACCAAGGCAGCGAAAATCCCTCCATCTGCATGATCACGCCTGAGCTTTGTTTTTGACAACCTTCAAGCTGCATGGCATCTTTTCTCGTCTCCCTCCAGCCTGGGGAATAAAGTTTCTTCTCCCTGCTCGACGGGTGGCTGATCTATTCGGCCATCGATCCGTCTGATTGCACCCAGTTGAGGTGATTTAAAGAGGTCTGCTGGGTAAAGACACTGTTGGGGGAGGCGGTGCTGGGTTGTGAATTCCATCAGAGCAGCAGCAGCATCAAAGCAGCGGCGGCCAGCTGTGTTTCTGGACGGTCACACATCTGTCGTAGTTGTCGTCGCTGTCCATGGTGCTGAACTTGTGCTCCAGGAATGGTGGAGACGCTGAGTATCGCAGTCATCGGTGCTCCCGGAGTGGGGAAAACTTCTATAATCCGCCAGTTCATCTATAACGATTTCTCGGAGGTGTACACACCGACCAGGACCAGATATGTGTACAGACCCTCCGTCATCCTCAACGGGATCATGTATGAGCTGAAGATTTTGGATGTCCCGCCAATCTCCTCCTTTCCATCCAGCTCCAGCCAGGTATAATGTCTCTGTGTGAGGACTTAGGTTGAACTTTATCGGGGAAGGATTTACACAAGCTTTGGTGGATCCATCCTCGGATTGCACGAGTATTAAAACTCTACTTAATTTCCCATCCGTTCGCAGCCAATGGCGATCCTCAAAGGCAGAAACACCAATTTTATTTATTCCTCTATCAGATGTCCCTAGTCTACTAGTTGCTATGGAGACCAGACTGACTTAAAGCCTTGGAGAGCTTCACTTCGGCGTTGTAAACTCTCTCTCTCCCTGTCAACCCACCTTGCGAGGGAGCAATGTCAGCTTGAATATCTTTTATTGTCTTCATGTCTTCAGTACCGGTTATATTCAGATGAGTTGAGAAGAGTATGACGCTGTTAGTGGTGGCGGTTGGGTTGAATCTGGCTCGTACACACATAAAGCAATAGCAGGATTGTGCTGCAGGCATCACCACAGCACCTGGTTAAAACTCCCAATTTTAAAATACAACAGCCTGCCCTTTTATTCTAGGCCACAGGTCATATGCCACACCTGGTTAGTTGGAGACGCATCTGATTGCAGGATCATAGCATAAATGTTCTTTACCCAAAGGTTTTAAGTCACTTCTACCTCTTCTTCATCGGCCATAAATGGGGACATTGAGGAATTCTCTCAAGCTTTTGTCCCTGTAAGTTTGCCCAAGTCTGTCTTAAAAAAATACTCAAATGCTCATACGTACATTCAAATAAGAATGTAATGTTTACTTTTCACCAGGGCGAAAGCATTATTAGATGCTGTTATTGCTTTTCGTGTCATTATTCGCCTTGAAAAGATCCCCCTCTAAAGCACTGTCAACGTAAATGATGGGGGGAAAAAATCCACTGTCCTTATTCTGTGCTAATATGTATTTTGAAGTTCAGCCAAAGCTAATATGATGCCTTAACAGTGTTTGAGTCCGTCTTATTTTAGTAAGTCTTTTTAGTCTGAAATGTCCCTGCATTGCAGTTCAGCAATGAAACGTAGAAACATTAAGAGGGAATTAGCTCTTTAAAAAGTTGTAGCATTGGGGCGGCTGTGGCTCTGGGGATAAAGGGGGTCGTCTGTTAATTACATGGTTTGCGGTTCATTCCCAAATCCACATCTCCAAGTGTGTATGAGACAGTGAACCCTAAGTTACTCCCCATGCTTCTTCACAGCATGGGGAGCAACGCTGTGAAGAAGCAACCTCTGCATTTAAGCCCTCCTAATGCTTAGGAGGGCTTAAATGCAGAGGTTGAATTTCATGTATCATTATCATCACCATATGAACCCTCAGACTTGAAAAAGAATGTGATCCTATTCCTTAAGATATTTCTCTCCTTTCCTTTACAAAATGTATGGATTTGTTGTGCTTGTCTCTGTCCTACAAGCCTCTATTCACTTGAGGTATCTGTTTGACTCCTGTCTGCTGTAGCCTCAGATGATCTCCAGATCGAACTCTCCAAGGTCACCACACCTGACTCTGCTGCTGCTTCTCTGTTGTGTCGCATATAACCTCGAAAGAACAGCTGTTGTTATCTACTGACGAGGTGCCAGTGAGAAAATGAGATCAGGCCGCGGGGAAGACAAAAAAAGCAGCTTGAACGAGAGGCCTCCCAAAGTGTTTGTTTGCCGCACGCACAGAATGCCCAGTTTTATCGTAGAAAACATCACACAAGCAGGCTGGGAGTTCAGAACGATCATCCTGTCAGGCTGCCGCAGAATTACATGTAGCTGGATTTATCGTCTTGTTCGGGAGAGTCTGCAGGTTGCTTTCTCTGTTTCTTGCCCACAGAGACTTTCTGTAACATCATTCTGATTGAGTTCCTTCTTTCTTCTGCTAAATGGTGCTTAACCTCCATCAGGGAACACGTTGGTAGGTGAGCAGAAGGAACACAGGATGAGTCTGATGAGTTTGTGTGGGAGTGTGAGGCCCAAAGTTTGAGTCAGACAGCTTTCATCGTTCGATATCATGTTGTGTGAACATGTCATGCTCATTTCAGGTCAAAGTGCAGCGAGCAGACGCCTGTTTGCCAGGCCCATACTGTACCGGCAGAGAAAACCATTAGCTGAGAGCTA
This sequence comes from Anoplopoma fimbria, assembly GCF_027596085.1. Lineage (NCBI taxonomy): Eukaryota > Metazoa > Chordata > Actinopteri > Perciformes > Anoplopomatidae > Anoplopoma > Anoplopoma fimbria. Next base: position 4,317,576 of record NC_072461.1, read on the forward strand.
CCACAACATTTCTATCAGACAGATTTATGGTTACTCATTCGCTGAGGAGCGACCCTGCTGTACTCTTTCCTCTCCCATCCTGTCATGTCCTTCTTGTTCTGACGCCGCTCGCTTGCTTCATCTGGTGACGTCCTTCATTCACAGCGAGAGCAGTGATGAGACATGGGGCTTTTTTTGGCACTCGCCACCCTCCTCTGTATTCACCACGTGGCCAGAGAAAGGTAACCTGGGTCAGGGGAAGTGGACAGCACAAAGAAAGCTGATGGAAATGTACTTTCAGTACACAGCAGATTGAATAAAAGCAAAGTACCCGGCTAGAACACTGCTGGGAATAAAAGACCAACAGAGGAGGAATTTGCTGCAGTAAATTAGAAAGGTTGCGCAGAGTTTAATGGACAATGTCGAAGTAAGGGTTACCAAATGAGGTTTTATAATGTCCTCTGAAACTTGTTAGGAATAAGCTGCAGAATGGAGTGAGTCAGTACGCCTCCATGCTTATGTAGCGTGGCAATTTCTCATCAGTTCAGATTATATTTGAAAGAAGAGCAGAGATGTTCTGGCAGGCTGCTTGTGACATTTTTGTCCTTTCCAGTGCTGGAGACAGGCAAGATTTCTGTTCCTTCACTGTGCGGCTGTGGTGGTGTAATGATTTGTTTGCTTTGTGGTACGTCTGTCTGCTGCTGATAGCATTGCTTTTAGAGAGCATGTGTCACTCTGTGCGAATAGGATGCGATGACAGATGGATTTAAGCCTGACACCGGATTCAGCAATGATTTTTCTTGTTCTTTTTTATGTTATTTGTTCTAGCCATGATGTATCTCCATGACTTCCTCCCACACAAAATGCTCCCTCTCCCTTTCTTGCTCTTTCTGGACATTTTTCTCAGTTATCTCTATCGATGCTGTCCTTGACAAAAGGGTGGAAATTATTGCATTTTATGTCACACTTGAAATTTTGACTTTTGCAGATGTGGGAGAAAAATGGTTTGTGCACCTGTGAAGCAATAAGGTGTACAAACCATTTAAGTGTGTGTCAAGGTTTCTGTTTACATGAGTTAAACGTTTTGGTGGTCTTTAAATTAAACTAAATACAAATTAGACAACTTGGTGTAGTAAAATGAATAACTTTCTGTTATTAGAAAATAAACATTTTAATTATTTTAAACAATTTACAGCTCAGTGAGTGTGGTCATCATGGTTTTATGCAAACATCCTCAAAGGATTAAACATTTTGGGAAATACACTTAGTTGCCTTGTTCCCGAGTATTAGAGAATACCTACAGGGGACTGTTAGCTTAGCATAAAGACTTGCAACGGGTGAAACAGGTAGCTTTGCTCTGTCCAAAGGTAACACAATTTGCATAGAGCACCTCTAACGCAAATTTTATCTTGGTTTCTTTCTTCTCTACATAAACCAAAATGATCACTGCTCCAGGAAAAAGTCTGACCCATAACCTTCTGTAAAACCACAAAAGTCTTATTGGATGGATTAAACGAATAAAACAGGCTAGCTGTTTCCAGTCTTTATGCTAAGCTATGCTACGCTAACCGACTCCTGGCTGTAAATTCACACTTACCTTAGAAATAAGAAATGTTGTCCATTTTCTAGTCAGGCTCTACTCAAACTACAAAGCGCAAAGCAAAGGCTATTTGCGTAAATGTCAGATTATCCCTCTAAAGCTGTCTCATTTTCTGTAAAATCCTGTTTAGTTCTAGTTTCAAATTCAACAAATCCATGACTATATAGCCAAGATTAGCCGTACTTGATTTCTGTATGTGAACACAAGAACCAAGCAAATGTCTCCATATTATCTCCAACAAAGTGCGTTAATCAAAAGAACAATAAAACCTACAGATTTTAATGGCCTGGCATAGGTTACCATTGAGTAATGGGGGTCTCATCCCAGGGGATGTTATAAATTTTAATTGCCAATCTGCCAGGGTGGCCTGCATGTGTAACATGTCTAACTGCTCAGCACCCTTCCCCCAACAGGTCCCACCAGCCTCCTTCCTGCTTTGGTATTGATCCATCACAACTACTCATGATTGTTAAGCTTCCTCCCCTGATATCAGGAAACGTGACAGCTTTGCCACAGCCTGCTAAAAACTGACCACGGCCTGCGGTTGTCAGGGAAACATGTTCTGTTTGGCTCTTGAGGAGCGAATGATGAGATGCTCTTTTTGTGCACCGCGTTGAGAAGGCCGATTGGAGGATACAGACAGTGTGGCACCACACTTCACATTCACGCTTCCACAAGCACACTCGCACATCATGCAAGCGCACACACAAATAAACATGCCCACACATGCATTTTAAATTCATTTAAACAGTTTATTAGCCGTGTATTGCTGCTCTGTCTTGTCCTCTCAGTAGTAATTTTCTTTATTTTGCCTACTGTTTGGAGGCAGAAAAGCAATGTTGCCACGCCTCCACATTTAAAAACAGGACTTGGATGACACAAGCTGCTATTTTTAACCTCACAGTGATGTGAGGATGCAACTCAATTCACAGTTCTCATCGCATATCATCAATTGCCTCAGTTATCAGAAAAGAGTGAGCTGTGATGATATGCTTGGTATGACAGGAGCTGTGTCTTGTTTGTTTGGCAAAAATGTGAATATTTTTTTGAGGTGCTTGATATGACTTCAAATGGTATGGGATACTCTACAATAAAAGCAAAAAGAAGAAGTTAGAGATGAAGACATACCTTCTGTGACATGTTTTCCCTCTCTGATTCAACAACTGATTCAACTTGTAGTGGGAAAGACAAAATTGTCACATATAAATCAGTTTTCACAATGCTGTGCCCCCTAACGTCCTCTCTTCCTCTGTCTTCTCTTTCAATTTTGATGGCACTGATCTTTGTGCTACGCGTCTGTCTTCATGCTTGATCGAGCTCATTATCTCTGTGCTAATATGTGAGGCTGTTTCATTCTTACACACATCCAGACACAAACCCACAAACACCCTCATCTAAATTATTCCTGACTGACGGATGTATCAGCATTATCATCATTAGAAGCCTCCACAGCCGTAAATGATCAGTAAATCTTATTTGTACGGACTGCTTGTACAGTATGTTGAATTGAAAAGCACATTTTCTCCAACCTTGAGATCAATTTAATTACATTTCTTGCATTCCTATTTTGGTTTGCCCAAGCTGTTGCTGGAGGTAGAAGAAAAATAATGTAAATACCACATTGAAAATCACTTCTATCCACTTCCATGCTAATTAAAATCATCAAAATTAAAAGAGATTTGATAATCAGCACTTTGATATCTGAGTTTTCTAAGCAACACAATGCAACAAACAGAGCTCCAAAGAGGCCAAATGCTCTACGTCCGAGGCGCAGGTGCATCTGTCAAAAAGCACAAAGCCAAATGAGTGGGGTAACCGTCATTGTAGTGAAGAGAGGTCCTCACTTAAGCATCCTTGATGCTTCTCTTCAAATTGGCTTCAGCAGCACTGTATAGAGCTCTGTTTCCAGACCTGAAGAAGGTTCTTAAGGACAGTTTTGACCTCCTTTGTCATCCAAGGCCTCTAATTGAGGTACATGCGGATGCAAAGTACAGTTAATGTGTATTCCTCCAAGCGCTGATCCTCAAAAACGTCCCAGTTTATACAAAAAACAAAATCTGCTGTGAAAAAGCTGCTAGAGGCCATGTCTTAACAGTCTTTGTGGTGGGTTGAGCTTTCCTCATTATGGGGGTATATGCTTCAGTTAATAGTATGGATTAGTGATCTTTCTTCCCTCGTGGTAGTGATGCTGGCCTGAGCGCATTCTCAGTATATCCACTGTTTGCCTGTATATATTGGATTGAATTTTGAATAGAACAGTCTCAGAGTCTCCTGACCTTTCCGTAGCAGTGTGTTCCCATCAGAGGTTATGTTGACACCCTGTTTTCTCATCCCTCTATCCACTGCGGCATTTTTCATCTTTTTGACATTTCCTCGGGGCTGCATTTGTTTTTCTCATTCCCTCAGCAGAACCTTAAGTTCTTCTATTTTCCTCCCCCTCTTTTATCAGATCAAATACTTATAAATTCATTTCATGCTGTAAGAGGCAGTGCGGCTGGTGGTGGGTTGGTGAGAGCTCTGGGAGACACAGCGTGAATAGAAGAATGGGTCATTGCGTTTCTTTTGAAGCAACTGTCTCCCAGTAAGGTGCAAATGTAGCCACTTTGGCCATGTGCTTAATCTACAGGTTGAAACTTATTACCGTCAAACATTGCTGTGTGCGCACTGCATCACCAAAGTTAGCCAACAGTTAAACAGTATAAGTTAATTTGTCTTCTCCTGACAGAGCTAGCCAACTTATCTCTTATGAGCTGTAAAGTCATGTCCTTGAACACGTGTAGCTAGGACACTGTCGGGTGCTTACTGTCGGGCGGTCACCATGTTTTATGACTTTGTTCTAGGCTGTGGGACTCCGTGAGCCACGCCAGCTTTACGACTTCATTGACTCTGCTCTCTTTCAGAGGCTAAGCAGCAGAGACAGGCGACCTTGCTCTTAATAATTATAGAAACACTTGCCAAATGCTGTTCTGCTACTCTCTGCTGTTATTGTATTCGATAAGTCGATGCATTATTCGCTGGCAAATCTTTGAGGTTGTATTTAGGCACAGCAGTGCTTTCAGCTAAGTGGTAACATCAACGTGTTAACATGCTCATTGACTCTCTCATTGTGTGAAATAAACTGAACTAAACCATGCAATATTTACAATTTTTATAATCTCAGTTTAGCTTGTTATGCTAACATTTAATGATTAGCACTATATAAAGAGTACAGCCCAGGTATTTTGTAATAAGTCAAAGTGTTGGAAAAAAGTAAGTTTCTGACCCGATGGTGACAGTAGATTAAATTGATGTGGACATAAACACGTGTACCAAATTTCATGGCAGTCTATCCAATACCTACATTTTAACTCAAAATCACAAATGTTCATCTCATGTTGGAACTGGAGGAAAAGTCAGGGAGTCATCCTCTGGGCACCATGAATATATACAATATATCTCAATCTGGACCAAAGTGCTGCACAGACTTAAACTTGAACAAGAAAAAAGCTCTATGTCTTACTGTATGTATTTTTGTACATTTTTGTTTTTCTCTCTGTGTCTGTCTGGTAGGAGTGGCTGGATTTGCGCTGCAGAGGTGTTCGCAATGCCAACGCCTACATCCTGGTGTATGACATCTGCTGCGTGGAGAGCTTTGAATACGTCAAGATGATCAGACAGCAAATAGTGGAACACAGGTATGGTCAACTGCTCGCTCTCAGCTGTCCAGACTGTTACTGAACATACGACAAAATGACATACAGCTGGTTAACCCTCACTGGTGATTTCTAATGACATCTTTTTGTCATCCGTCTGGAGACACCATGTAATTTCACAGCCCTGCCAGAAAGCTGTGCAATTAAGTGTTTGTTACAGTGTGACAGTGATAGATCGTCTGCTTGTTGTGATCAATTTTAATTTAGCACAGTCATCGCTGCATCCTGACATTTGATGCTGGCATTGCTGCATTACAGTTGCTTGAGATGTCACCAATGAAATCAAGATTATTTTTATAGATAGTTCTGCTTTTGTTAGACAGAGCACAGCAGCAAAAGACAGGATGTTTGAGATGCTTGAGTGAAAGGTCTCCTGGCTGGCGAGAAAAAAAGGGCCCAACACTAGTTGTGATTAAAGGCCAATGAAAAGGTCCACACCTAATCTATCTGCCTCGCTGTTGGTTTAACTGAATTGACATATTGAAAGAGTACAATGAGTGGCCTTGTTTGTGCTGCTATGCTGTACATGACCAAACAGCCACTGCACAATTCCTCCCCGCCTTCCTACGGCTGCAAATATGTTGCTGTGATGTGTTTATGTATTGGATAAGGCAGAAAACCATTATCACCAGCATCTGGGGAAGGAAGGGCGAATTGAAAACAGGAGAAATGTGTAATCATAGGACAAAGCTCTAAAGCCAGACTAGGGAAGGAAAGGCAAGAGCAGAGAAGGAACAGATACTGTATTTAAACTAAAAGTATGAATAATGAATGCTGTACATTCTTAAGTATATTCTTAAAATACATTTGTGCTGACAAAATCAGTTCAAAACGAGAATAAACTTGTTTTTTTTGCGACTCTATTTTTTAACCTCTAGTGTGAAGCCTTCCTTCAGCTCAATGAAGACTATGGCAGTATTGGTTCTATCACTCCTGCATAGTTTCCCCCAAATTTCACACACAGCCGCATGGAGACACCCTCACACAGATACAGTACATCTCGTTCTGCTGAAATACTCAAGTCGATATGCGAGGAGAGATTTTTAAGTGTGTAACCTGAGAACAACCTGTGAAAAGAGGAAAAGTGAGAGGATTGCTGCAATGTGTTTTCAACCCTACATCTTCAAGAACTTCGGCTCAGGGGCTTGAAAATTGCATTGTACATTTTTCTCTCTGTGTCTTTCCTCTCTGTCGAGCTATCTGTAAACACAGACTTGCAAATATGCATAAGTATGCAAGTCATTATCAGTAGACGCTGTTCCTTCAAGTTTCATAATGTTCCTGATTTAATGGTGAATTAATTTTTAGCCACCATAGTGTTCACATTATTTTTCGTGAAAAAACATTTGTTACAGGTCCCAGCTTTGTTGACTTTGGCACTCAACCAAACAGAAATCAATTTCATTGTTTGAAATCCGATTAATGAGCTTTCTTTCCTTCCTGGTATTTGCTCTACAATCTAATCCAGGATTCCCTCTGGCAGCTCGTTTTTTTCTACATTGCTGTAGTAAATGTTCTCCCCTTTTTCAATAGAGCGACAGCTCGCATCTGCCAAACTACCACCGATCAGGCTACTGAAAATGGTTGGACTTGATGAGGTCCTCCCAGATGTTGTTGTTTTTCATTAACACTGTAGCATTACATCTACACGTTTCAAGTCACTAATGTATTTCTGCCTCTGGCTTGCCATACATTTTCACAATTTACAATGCTGTAATATATATTGCTGCATAGTATGGTGGGAGGCCCCTTGAGCCTGTGAGCTGTAATCTTCCAGTCTGCCCCCGCACACCTCAGAAGGAAGGGAAAAACTGCACACAGACATCTTGCACACTGTGACGAACACCAAAATGATAACGATGCTTTTTGAAATCACCCTTTATTTATTTACCTCTCATATGCTCCTGCAGGGAAGGCAGCAGCAGTGAGGTGCCAATCCTTGTGGTGGGCAACAAGAGAGATCTGCAGCGGCAGCGATTCATGCCTCGCAGGGCGGTGTCAGTCCTGGTGAAGAAGACCTGGAAGTGTGGTTATGTGGAGTGCTCTGCCAAGTTTAACTGGCACGTAATCCTGCTCTTCAAAGAGCTGCTGGGCATCGCCGTGGCACGGGGCATGCGCCAGAACCACACCTCCATCCGTCTGCAGGGGGCGCTACAGAGGAATCGCTGCACCATCATGTGACCCAGAGAGCTCTCTCCACCCCTCTCGCCTCAGGAGTGGAGCGGCAGTGGAGAATAAAAAGACTTTTTATCGAAATGGCTGGAAAAATACCCTGTGGCCTCCTGCTTTACTGAGCTAATTTTTCATAATGAGGTTTATTAGTCTCTTGCGCTGTAAAAGACACTCAAGTTTCACACATGGTCATCCAACCACTTCCTAGTCAGATTCTGCCAAATGTGTAAATGCAAGGTAGGAGGTAGGAGAGAAAGCAGAGGAAACTAATACAACGAGCATAGCACAGTAATCTTATTTAAAATCAAGACAGTAACTCATTTAAGGCTGTGCTTCCCAAATTACACAGCAGCAAGTCTTCTTGAGGGTTTTCTCGTGGCTGTAGCTGGTCCTTACAGGGTGGAAGCTGTTTATGTAAAGCTCAAAACGGAGACGCAGCAATATCATTAGTCTTCCTTTTAAATTTGTAATATTCGCTAAGGTTAACAGCAAATGCTCACACCTGATTTATTTGGATTTTATTTGTGGGTTAATGGTAAGAAAGATAATAAAATTAATCCAGAGCAAAACAATGCTAATGCTTCACTTCTGGGGGGATAATCCCACAGTGTACAGTCATGATTAGATGGTGTTAAATTTTAGATTCTGAAAAAGTATCCTGCATTTTTTTTCTTTCCCTGTCCCCGTTTCAAACTTGGCCTAAGGTGAAAGCTGTTTGTTCAGACAAAGGGGGTTTTAAGGTTGTCTTGCAGCAGAAAATGCTGCAGTCCCTATCATGATGTACAGTGGGGCTTTAATATGTTCCCTCCCCTCACTCAGTGTCTGTTTCTGATGAAAACATTAAATCCAGGGAACTGGCGACCTGCAGGAGGCTGCAGAGCCTGAAAAGAGAACCTGTGCACGCAATGTGGATGTTTATATATATGTGTGTGTGTGTGTGTGTGTGTGTTGTGTGTGTGTGTGTGTGTGTGTGTGAGAGAGAGAGTGTGTGTGTGTGTGTGTGTGTGTGTGTGTGTGTGTGTGTGTGTGTGTGTGAGTGAGACAGAAGGAGACAGAGAGAGGCAGGTTTGATAGGTGACATTCAGGCAAGCAAAGGACTGACACAGCAAGATAGGAGATCGATGTATAAAATGGATTAGGAAGGAGCAATAAAATCTCACAGCGATGTCCTGACTGACTATATGTACCGACATATTATATTAAAAATGCCTCAAAGTAGATGTAATCCTCTCCCAGATATCCTGCAGAAATAAGGAGGCAGAGCTTAATAACTTCCACAAAGCACCCCACTAGTGCATCACAGACACAGGAACCTTAATAAAGCTTTCATATGAGTATCTGAATAGTATCTTATTGGTAATGTTGTGAGAGTAACAGTTGCTTATTCATATGATTAGGCCCAGTTAGTTTGTGAACATGGCTGCACTGACAGTAAGCAGACCTATTGTATATAAGATTGATTCATGGAGTTATTGACTTGCATGCTTTTGTTGGTAGAGCCAACGGGTCAGGGTTTAATTGCACTGATGTGAACATTTGATATTGTGTTTCATTTTTGTAATACTTGGTTTTCTGACACTGTAATGAGCAGCTGCGTTGAGTGAATGTAGTTGTTTTTCACTGGCATGTGATAGCACAAGCTCACGATTCTCTCTGAGATGTAGTGTTGAACCCTTCAATCAGGGCAGATGGCTGTGTTGTTTTTTTTTCTAGTCAAAAAAAAGAAATACAGTATGTAGCAGCAACTGTGTGTAGCATGAGTTCTCATCAGTTTGTCTGTGCGTGCGTTTCCAAATAAAAAGGGCTACCGTTTTTTATCAGAAACATTACTTTATTTATTTATTTTTAACTGTGTTGGTACTGTGACTAATCCTGTTTTTTGATATATTAAATGCATTTGAGAACAGCAACCTTACTCTGGTCACTTTACAATCATGTACTAGAATTACATCACATTGAGATCATTTTGACAACATTGCCACCCTGTGGTAAAGCCATATTATCAGGAGCCAAATCAGAGGCAGACAGCGATCAGGCATTGCACACTGAACCCATTCCAGTTATTAGATTTTTGTTTAAAAAGCATTGTTGGTTCTACTCAACAACACAAGATGGTAATCTGGGGATCTCCCAGTGTAATAACTAATCTACTAATTTACAGTGGCAGTGAGATTAGAAAAAAAGTGAATAATATACTGTGTAAGCAAAATAATTGGGCAATTATCTCTGCACTGTCCATGGTACAGTACTGCACGTGTTGCCTAAATGATGGTTGGCTGATCTTTGGATAATCTCCCCTCTCCTGTTGGTAACATGACCACATTAACCTGTTATGGTTTCTAGGCAGACACATTGTTATTGTGCAATTATCAATTCCCTTAACCCCTATCTACGGCCCTTTGCACTGTGCATGTACCCTGTCGCCTCCTAACAGTCGGTTTGTGGTAGTTTTAATTAAACACAGTTTTATTTGGTAATATGCACCATGCAAGCACAATGTAAACTGAGATACTTATCTTTTCCTATCATTTTCATTTTATTTAAATGTATTGTTAAAGTTTAAGTCACAATACAGAACTAACTACCCATGGTGAATCAACAGTGGCCCTGGGGCATTTGGGGAACAAGGGGTTTCCCGCTTGACCTGCTTGATAATCCAGCCTTGTGGGTAATCAAGACATGGATCCCACTGAACAGCACCTGGTGGGGAAGTTTGCCCTTAGGGCTTTCTGCCAGAAAGGGTATATTTTAAACCTAAGGCAGAAGGCAAACATTACATTACATTACATTACAGTCATTTAGCAGACGCTTTTATCCAAAGCGACTTACAGGAAGTGTATTCAACATAGGTATTCAAGAGAACTACTAGTCACCAGAAGTCATAAGTGCATCTCCTTTCTTAAACAAGCATCTTAAAGCATAAGCCAGAGCAAAAGTATAGTGCAGAGGCAAGTTACTACGAAAACAATAATTGCAACAGACTAATCCGAATATAGTAAGTGCTACAAACTACTACGAATAGGATAAGTGCAGTAAACAAATACAAATTCAATAAGTGCAGCGAACTGATACAAATACAGTAAGTGCAACAACTAATACGAGTGCAATAAGTGCTACGAGGAAGGCTCAGGGTAGTACTTCTTGAAGAGGTGAGTTTTCAGCCTTCCCCCATGTGCCACTGATCATATAACTCATCACCTGACCCCCAATGTGACCCCAAAATCTACTGAGTCAAGGTTTTATTGATAATATTAAGATGATGAATGGTGATTGTAAATTGGCTGTGTGCGTTATAACATGTCAGCGTCCTACATCTATTAACTCACCTGTGACCTGACAGGTATCATGTGTGAACTCACCAGCCAAACCGCATGTCAAATGTTTAGGAATGTTTGGACAACAACATCACGTGGTGCAGGTCTGAATCATAGACTTGAGTTGATAGAGCGGCATTTCCATTCATATCCACACTTCATGAATGGCCAGGTCAGCGGCCGTTCCCTCCTAAATGACTGCAATAAACACAGTGGCACATAGGAATCAATCATTATTGATTCAGTGACAGCATTATTAGATTATATGAAAGCAAAGGAGCGGGTTTCCTGTCTATCCAGTCCAGCTCTGTGCTCTGAGTGCTCTGCAGTCTGCATCAGCAAAGTGTCTTGGCATCACTTCTCCTTCCTTTGGTGTCCATTCCGGCGTCATGTGAAAAGGGGTGCGCGGTGGTTCCTCTCTCGCCGTAGAGCTGACCCCCAGTGCCGACGTCCTCGTCCCGGTGGGGTAGTGTCCCTGTCCCCGCTGTCCCTGTCCCTGTCCCCGGATGAGGATGAGCGAGCAAGGGAAGGGCTCCGCGTCCGTCTCTGCCGCGGCCCCGGCTCCTCCAGGGTCGGACACTTACAAAGGCTGGCTTTTTAAATGGACCAACTATTTGAAAGGATACCAGCGGCGATGGTTTGTCCTCAGCAATGGCCTGCTTTCATATTACAGGTACATTTTTTTTTTTCAAGAGGCAGTGTGCCATTCATCTCTCAGCGAGTCACGTCTGCGTTTTCCGCGCACTACAGCTGGCTGCCTCCGCTGGCTAGCATCAGGCTAAAGCTAGCATCAGGCTAAAGCTAGCTGTCAGGCTAAAGCTAGCTGTCAGGCGGACACAGTCAGCTGTGTGTTTACTTCACGCTGACGGCGATAACAACGTTGATGTTTTACTCTGAATGCCTGTTTGTTACAGAAAGACACCGACACATAGACACGTGAACACAGCAGCTATATAAGCTTTTCCAACTCGTTAAAGAGTCTACATGTGGGTACATTTGTGCAGACGTTTAGCTAGCTAGCTAACTGAGCTAGCCAGCTAGCCTCGGTGGGTGACAGCTGACGCGCTGTCCGCTCCCCGGGGACACTAACACGGCCACCCGTCCTCTAAACGTGTGGCTCGTAAAGTCATCGTCCTAATGATCACGTTTCATGTCATTGTCTAACATTGTATTCGTTATGAACTTCATTTTTTTTTTTAAATCTCATTCATTCATCCTATTAAAACGCGTTAAAGTCACTGGGACACGTGGATGCAAGAGATGTTCGCCATCCTCCTCCTTTCATGTCTGTCGTCACTCTGATCACGCAGTTGCTAGCTGGGAGCTAACGCTAGCTACACAGTGGCACGACACCTGTGGCTCAGGTGCCTTCTTGCAAGAGAGTCATGCTTCCACAGGTGTAGAGATGCTATGAAGGCATCAGAGAAGTTTAGTACTTCTGCCAGCACTGAACACATCCAGTCTGCCTCCACACAGAAGGGTCCTGCATATTGTGAAGGTCCATGGAGGTCTGATTATTAGACTGTATAGGTTTAGACCAGCAACTTGAATTGAGTATTTGTTGATTGGACGTTTAAAATACAGTACCAGTCAAAAGTTTGGACACACCTTCTCATTCAATGTTTTTTTTTATTTAAAACATTGTAGATTAATGTTGAAGACATCCAAACTATGAAGGAACACATATGGAATTATGTGGTAAACAAACAAATGCTCAACAAACCAGAATATGTTTTATATTTTAGATTCTTCAAAGTAGTTGAATGAGAAGGTGTGTCCAAACTTTTGACTGGTACTGTATATACAATCTAAATTTTCTCCACAGCAACAACAACGTATTCATTGTCAGTTTGATATTCATACCACCTTACTACCAGGTGGATTACCTGTTGCACTATCTGCTTTTCATTGCTTTCATGTTCATCCCTCCTTCTTGTTTTTGGCAACATTCAAATACTCTGTAATAATGCTGTATCTTCTCTCTGGGTCACTCTGCACTAAGAGGGTATTTACCTATCTAAACTTAATAATGATTCCCATTAAGTTCAGTCCTAAAGTGACTCTGTTGCCCAGCATATCAATAAACCCAACATTTGGATAGTTTGCACTATGAGATGGGTATGAAACAATTAATGACGCCAAACCAGGAAGCCCTGAACCAGCTGTGTGTGCTCCACATAAAAGGAGAGATGGAGTATTCCATCTATTATGTATTCCACAGTTGTTCACCCGGTCTGACCCAGTTTTCCTAATTAAATGGTTCACAGCAGAATGAAGGTGCCCCCACTGGAGTTAACCTTCATCTGCTGACAGTGCTATTTGTCAAAGCAGTCTGTAAAGTTTAAGGGGTCTTCACAAATGAGATATATGAAAAAAAACAAAAAACTTCAAGCTTTATATGGTAATGCAAACTATAATTGCTCGCAGTAATAAAAATAATGAATGTGACTCTAAGCTGAACCTCAAGGATAATTGTTATTTTCAAATGTCAAGAGCATAATCGACTATGAAGAAGGAAGGGATTCACTGCCCTTCTGCAAAGTGAATTCTTGTACGTATGGAGGTTTGAGTGTGGATCCTCTGAGCGCAAGGCAACATTTTTACTCATTATGCTTCCTTGCAGTTCAGTCATACAGTAAATGTCGTACTAAAATATGAATATTTAGATTTTATAGAGAACATGCTTTACTGATTGTACTGATTGTACCACATTCAGACCCCATTTCATCCCATGCTACAGTCTTGTCACAACGCTCTATTGTCTTTTCTTGCCAGCAGTGCTATTTGACACGTAGGTTTGGTAGCCAAAGCCCTGCTCCTGCCTCAGATAGTCTTGAAAGGAAAGACGCCTGTTGCCTCTACCCTCTATTAATATACCATTATGTTGTAAGGAGACTGTTTTCCCTGAAGGTAAGGTAGCCAGACGACATCTGAGCACAGAAGCAGTGAAGCGCACAAGTTATCCCCTCCACTGATGTCTTCCTGGCAGACCACATTGTGTGTTCCTGACTTAAGGCTTTGTGTGGTTCTGTTTGTGCCTCCTCTGGCCGACGGTCTGTACTTCTATTGTGAGGGAAGTAAAAGGGCAACAGTCAGACAAATGTGACAGCATGTTAATTAAACTGTCGTCTTTGTATGTCAAGTGATTATTGTCTTCCGCAGAACATTTTTTATCTTGTCCTTCAATTATGCAGAGAAATATGCCAGTTTTAAAAAGCCTAACGAATGCCAATCACTATTTTAACAATGCTTAAGTTTAGTAGTTGCTCTTACATTTTGTGTACAAACACCATTGACAGTATTTCTGTTGTCTTTGAAGTTGAAGCACTGTATGATACATGTAGCTTCCTTTAAAAAAAAAAAAAAAAAAAAAAAAGATTACATAATGTCACTTTGAATTAGTGTATGTAAATAAATGATAGGATTTGATGGACATAGATAATCTATTATTGATTAAACTCTATTATCATAGGAGGCTGCACTTTAAAGCCCAAGCGACATGTCACATTAGATGTAGCCCAACATTCATAGACCAGTTGTTTGATTTGCAGTATTCAGTATTTGTTTGCCCTTTTTAAAAGATCAGTTTGTATTACTGATAAATCCATAGCGACTGACATATCAAGGTGTTGCAAATAAGCTGAGAGATCCCTTTCATTCCCAAAGCCTGCTGGTGTCAAATCAAAGGCTTAGCTCTCTAACTTGTTGCTGAGGAGCCAAAGGGCAATGGAGGACCATAATAAATGCTTTGATTCTGTGGGCAGACTGACACACTCAGCACTTGCGCCTGTTAAAGCGTAATGAGTTTTACGGAGATTCAACATTGCACTCGTTATTGATTACCTTTGGCTCTGACATTGCAAGGCTGGCTGTTTTTTTATACCGCGTCAGCCTTTTGTCTCCTCTGTTTTAGTTTAGATCATCCGAAAGAGCCTCAACGAGCAATTCTCACCAGGACATGTGACAAGATGTCCTCCCTCTCGCACTGAGCTTCTTTAATTTTTAATTTCTTAATTGACTTTTCCTCCCAATATTAATACTCTCAGCACTACTTACTCCCCTCTTAAAGTAAATCTGTCTTGGTGCTTTAGGGAAGATTACGAAGCATTAAAGCTCTGAGTGCAATTGGAGCTGCCATATCAGCGAATCCAACCTTGACTATCATAGACCTGCCATGTTTTCTTCTCAGCTGCAGGACACTGTAACTACATAGTATCAGTTTAAGTGCTCAGTGGGGGATCGGTACCGTTCGTGTAACCTTTGGAAAGTCTGGGCATTGTGTTACTGCTGGCACCCTCATCTCCTGGGTGCTGGGAGGCATGGTGGGACAGTGCTGAGCTAGCCAACCTTGTTTCCAGATCGAGGTAGAGACTAGCCTGAACCCTGTTAGAGTGGAGCAAGGGATGTGGATTCCGCGATCTAATCTCGTTAATAGGCTCAAAAGGCTAGGTGTGCGTTTGTTTGTGTGAACAGTTGTCTCTGTGTGCGGCCTGTCCATGAGGTCCTTTTCATGTTTTTATTTAAAGGTAAAAGCAGCAGAGTGACATTAAAGAGAGCCAGGAGTTTGGCCACATTCTCACCGTCTCGTTGTTTCAGCCTTTCAGCAGGTCATGTCATGCTGTCCATGTTGCAGTATCATTGCTTTGGTTTTCTTCTCTCATGTTTCCTCTCTGTCTTCAGCGCAACTCGCTCCCCAACGTTTCTCTGGCTCTCTCCCTCCATGTCTTGTGATATTTCAGCCCCCAGCCACAACAAAACCTATCTACATTCTCATGCTCTGGGTACTGTGTCCTATTTCCTCTGCCTGTATGTGTTTGTCTCCTCATGCTTATGGCCGTCTGTTCTGTGTTGTTCACCGGTTGTTGTTCTGTCATTACATGCTCCAGATCGGTGGATTTGTGTTTTATGAGGATATGTGCACAGGGGACTGACAGGTAAAGGTATTCTCTCCTGGCTCATCCAGGACCCTCTCTCATGCCCTCAGCTGCCCCCCACTCACCTTCCCCTTCTAGTGCCTTAATGCCCCTGTAGTCTCTCTTTCCCAGCTTTTGTAGTTTCCTTGCGTGTATATTTCATTGCCTTTGCATGGCCTCGCCTTCCCACAGGGCCGAAGCGATCCGTGTGGGTCTCATCTTTCTCATCGCAGCACACTCAGTTTGTTGACCCACTTACACCGAGGACTCTGCAGCTGAGCTCGGGCTGGGTGAGGCTGAAAACTGGGCTCCACGCAGCTTCGCATGGCCCCAGTGCAATGTCGTCTGCACAACTGATGTGTACTGAGCCCCGGCAGAAGAGTGGTACACTGAAGTGTTTGTTCTGGATTGGCGTTATAGCAAGGCTTGACTTCAGCCAGTAGAAGCAGAGTGAGGGAAATCACCGCCTGGCAGAACTTAAAATGCACTTCAACTTCTGACTTAATAAGGCGGCAGCCACCTTGTCAGTGTCAACCCGACTGGATCTGGTTTAAGGTTTAGTGCTGCTGAGAGGCAGCTGCTCGTGGCAGTGAGAGCTCACTGAGGATGGATGAACGGACGTTAGCACCCACAGACGGATGCATCCACATGATTGCATGGCTGCATGCTTCAAAGTGGCTGTTTCTAAGAATGTGGATGGGCAATCATGTGACTCTGGGGGTTAAGGATGCGTTTGTTTAATTTAAAACAACCCCCACAGCATGTGGTTTTGCTGATTAGTCGCTTCTCTCCGGTTGAGGGTGTTAATCAGCAAAATCAGCTGTCTGTGGCTGGAGTGGAGACCTGCATACGCTGAGCTCTCTGTGGGACTCTGTTCCCGCCCTGCTCTCTAGCTTAGCTTTACAGAATGACAGGCAGCCAACTTCACACCACACAATCTGTAATGTTTGGCTCGAATTTTCTTTTTTTTTAGTTAATCATATTACTTACAGTGACTTTTTTCTAACAAGAATTGTATATAAAAACTTGTCACATGACGTAGAATACCTATCACATGACTATGCTAATTAATACATTCTACAGTTTCTTTCTGCTTTGTATGATGTACAACGATATCAATTTTTTTCACTGCAGTTGTGTTATTGGAAGATGTTTTTGGAAACATGCGGCCTATACATTTGGCTTGGACCAACAGAGTGCATACAGTAGCCGTACAACACTCTTGCCCTTGCTATGTGGTCTAATCTCTTGCTCTGCTGCTTTGGCTCTCTTCCCCGCTATCTCTCTCTCTTTTTTTAACACCTCTCACACTCTGTTCTCTCTTGGTTCACGCTGTTATTCATTGTTTGGTTTTGCTCGCTACAGAGGCTTGGAGGCAGACAATGGCCTTGTTATCTACACTACCGTGGCCCACTGACTGTGCAACAGTTGGTGTTAGTGGAGGCAACACAGAATACCCACAATTCAGCACACCCACAGTAGGGCAGGCAGGCCACACTGAGTGAATTAGAAGTTCAAACTATCCATTTTTGTTAACAGTAGCTAATACAGGTTTAGGTTTCATGAATGGATGATTGTGCTACAGAGAAGGTGCATGTGAAAAATAAAAAACCAAAGTACTTCCACTGCTGCTTGGCTTTCAAAGTGAATCCTTACATAATCTGTGGCATTTCTCTGTACCTCCTTGCCTCCCTGCTTGTGCGTATTTGCCATAAAAATGCTGATTTTACTACCTTGACAAAAAAGTCCTTCAGCTCTTTCTTGTTTCTCCCTCTGTCTCTTTCTCTGCCTGTTATTTTGTTGCAGGACGCAGGCAGAGATGGCCCATACGTGCCGTGGAACAATCAACTTGGCCACGGCACACATCGACACGGAGGACGCCTGCAATATTGTCCTGAGCAGTGGTGGCCGCACTTACCACCTGAAGGCCAGCACAGAAGTGGAGCGTCAGAGATGGGTCACGGCGCTGGAGTTGGCTAAAGCTAAAGCCATCCGCATGATGAACGATCAGTCTGGTAAGGGATGCTGGAGAGAGAAGCTACTTACATGGAAAACATAATCTGCATGGAATGCTTTTTATAGTCTAAATGCAAGCTGTTAGAGTGTAACACACCCATGAGGCACTGATGCAAGACATTCATGTTCAGAATTTAACCTTGCTAAATAAAGGCTGGGCTGATACAGCCTTTGGTAAACATACAAGAGTGCATACAAGTTGGTTCCAAGATCCAAGGTGAAAGGTGTTTTCAGCACTAGTCTAGCACGTTGAGCATGGTCCTCAGGCCAGATTAGATATTTGGATATATTTGATATTCAGCACAGCAGGTGGTCCAGTTCACGCTCTCCTTCTTTAATGTACTTCAGATTCCAGTGGGAGCCAGGAGAGGGCAGCGCTCTCTGCTCAGTTGAGTTGGAAAACAAACTGGAGTATGCTAATGGTACTGTGGAAACTGGGCTTCCATTCAGCCTGACAACAGATCACTCTCCTTTCCAGGGAGACTTATTCTTCTATGGTTGTATTAGGTGTTGCAGGTCAAAGGCTGTGGGAAAAGCCTTGGAGGACCGTTTTTCTTCACTCTTAACCCTGGCATCATCCCAAATCTGCTCCGCCCCAGTCTTTTGCAAACTGGGTCTACAGAGACTGAGACAGGCTATATATTCCTCTGGCCTCCATTTGAAAGTCAGATCACTAATTATAGACTGTGGGAGAATGTGAGTGCTTTTTAGATCACCATTGCCAGTCAGCAAGACAGCAATATTTGTATATTTTTAATATGAAAAGGTCAGGCTGTAAGAGCCAAATAAGGTGTTGGAAATATCCAGAAATGTAACTGTTATACTTTGTGTAAACATTGGGTGTATCCTGGGCTCAGGTATATATGTACTGAGATCACTGTTGTCGTCAGGTGCTTTTGAAACCGGAAGGGCAAAGGGTTTTGACCGCTGTGGCGTTAACAGTTTTTGTTGTCATTCTGCAAATGGTGTGTTTGATTGTCAGTGGAAGCAAATAAACTTGGTTTTACGTTGATGCACGGCGAAGCAAAATAAAAGGATTCTCATTTATAAAGAACATGTCTGTAAATATCGTACTTAAACGCAGCGCACATCAATTGTAACGTATGGTAATTTAGGCTTAAAACCAGCGCGTCAACAAGGTCACTCCAAAGACACCTCAGTAGCTTACAGTACTAGACCGGGCTCCTTTAACACAGTCTATTGAATTACTCACATATTTTGTGAGCGTGTATGCATATTTTCTGCAGCATGGTCTGTTGTAAAGTTCAACTACAGTATGATGATGCTACAGTACACCCACCATAAAATAATGTTCTTTTTCATTTATATATTTTCCCCTCTAAATTCATTTCTTGCTTAGTTAACGTAAACTATGTGTTGAGCAAACCTTGCACTTTACAAAAAGAGCATTTCATTAGGCACAGCATATACAGAATGACATGCACACTTAACATTTTTATTTTCCACCAGTGTTCCCTTTGTGGCCCATTCAAGGATCCAGTCTCAGGATCTAGACGCTACAAATGCCTTTTTAAAGTAAACGTGTACTGTATCTGTTTGAAATGTAGTGAAGTGAACAGCAGCTTTTCCTGATACGCTTTTCATATCAGGCAACCTGTTTTTGGACCAAATATGTTACGATAGCAACTGATGCTTTTCATCCCACAATTCTTAGCAAACTGTTACAAAATTGAAATGGATGAAAACACACAAAGACACCTGCTTCTGTGGATCTAAGATGCTGTAGTCAGTGTGATGCCATTCATCACACCAGGCTCACTGTTGCCTTCAATGCACCTTGAATATTTTAACACTGTCTTTAAGAACATCTTGAATACTTTGTTTAGTCACAAAACTTTAAATCTGTTATTATTGCATCAGCGCTGTAATTGCCGTATTGCTGTAAATAGACTTTTATTTAATGAAGCAGTTAATTGTTTGTATTTTGTTAAATCTTTGACTCAGTAACTACTTCAAAGCATATAGACAGAATCGGTGTGTGTCTTTGTGTTTGTCTAACATTTATTTTCACAGCTGATCTATCTGTGGGAGGAAGATTTAAGAGAAAGTGAGAAAAGGGACACTGTGTGAGACCGTCTACAGAAAATGATCTGTTAATGCAAGTAAGAGGAATGTTGCATACTACAGGGAATTAATATAATTTAGCTGCCAGGCTCTTTCATAGCATCTCTTTCTGTACATGGAGTAAGACAACATGGATTGGTGACACTCATTAACCTGCCCCCCCCTCTCGGTCTGTAGAGTAAAGAGCTCTTATCGATCTCCTCAGCACAGAAGAGGAGCACAGTGTAAACCAAGGGCCCATCATGTGTGTAGATGGCGACCAAAGTTATAACTTGATAACCTCGATGTAGCTTGTTGTTTATTTACCATCTCTGGTTTTCACCTAAGCCCTAGAAGCATGTTGTAAAATCTAAACTCCAATAATACTCTTTAAGACTCCTGTTTGAACTCGAATCTCAAGTCGCTCTTTGTCTGTGAGCCATTAGATTATTTTATGTGTACGACTGACCTGAACCCTGAATCAATTACTTGGATCTCTCATTAGTACTGCAGCCTTTCCATTTATAAGCCTTCTCTTGTAAATTGCCTGTCCTTCCATGAGTGCATCTTGTTCTAATTTAGGTTTGGATTGGATTTTTAAAAGCTTGCTGAAGCTAGTGCCTGCAGTTTGTTTCAGACGTTCAGCAGGTGGCAGTGTTTGCCTTCACTTCAACATGAGCTCTCTCATGTGTTTGCCTGCCTTGTTCCTTCCACTGTTTGTGAAAGTGTGCTCACAGCCCGTTGAATCACTGGTTCCAGTGCTGGCTTGAAATTGCAAGCCTGAAATTCGCTCCTATATGAATTTTAACACCTGTGAAAATGTACTTGGATGGGGAATTTTTGTGGAAATAGGAAGGTTTAGTGGAAGATGGGGTGAAAAATTGAGAAATTCATAAGAATGCTGGAACCAGTCATCCAGTTAGTGGTTTCTCTGAGTCCAGACAGATACAGCTGAGGTAGCCAGTAACAGCAGCAGCCATGGATCCATAGTAGGAGCTCTCTTCCTGCACCTAACCCTGATGTGCCCAGCATGCAAGCTGATGCTTATCTTGGGTTCTCAAACAGGGCATTTATCCGCATCAGCATCCAGTTAGTCAATCTGACAGTCCTTTGGTGTCATTTCACTTGAACTGACTCTGGTTATGTGTGAGTTAACCAGTAGTAACAAGATTTACTTGTAGGGGTTCAGTTACTTCAGATATTTACATTTATCCTCTTGCTTGTGTTATTTTTCTCGGAAACCTTTCCTGTATCTTTCTCTTTTCTTGTTTTATTTCACATCCAAGCTTTTCCCTTTGCAGTAAAAGGTAGAGCTCTGTCCATGGTCCTGAAACAGAATATTAAGATTAGTACAGCCTCCTAAAACAAGCTTCGTCTTGACTGTCTTGCTGTTTTTTTCCCCCTACATTTGCTCCGGCACTAGCTCTTCCTCTTTCTCTCAGTCACCCTCTCCCTCGCTGTCTGGTTTTCCCGCCCCCTCTCCCTCTTTCTCTCTCCTCCTCTCTCAGTAAGCTGTTTACTCTCCTTTTCATCCAGCTGGGTTTTTTAGTTCTCAATGGAATGACCTACTGCTTTCTCCAACTCTTCCCTTTTCACCCGTTTCTTTCCTAAAACATAACCCTTGTCCTGCAAAGTCTGGAGGGAAAAATAGAGACGGGATAAGGCTCAGTTTTCCTCTTGTAAGTATCCGGCTTTTCTTCCATTTGCGTTATGCTCAGGAATGTTGGTGCGTGTTTGTGTGCATACATGTGTGACTGATTTAAATGATTAGATGCAGCTGTGCTTACTCATTGTAGCTTATATTATAATATATTGGTGTTTATTAGCTGAACTGTAGTGTATAAATTAAGGATACTTGTGATTTGTATATGTTGGGCAAAGGGTGTATACAGTCGACTTCTGTCCCATTGTTCATTGAGGTGATAAACTGCTTTGAGATAAAACAGAAACATTGCAGAATTATTAAACATGTAAAAATGTTTCCCCATAAGCAGTTAATGAAAAAATTGTTGAATAATTTATTTAATTTATTGTTTTATCTCATGTAAACATTTTTCCATTGTGAAATGGATGAATCTCTCTGCGCACGCCAGGAGACTCAGATTGTAGGACTGAGTGCAGGCTGTGATGGTTTTGTAGCACCAGTCTACATGTAATAGATAATGATTCACTAATAAAGTAAATGGAGCAAAAAAGCATTTTTCTTTTTGAGTGCTGTATTCTATCACCTGCACTACTTTCTGAGCTTAGTAAAATATGTTGTGAAATGACAGATGGTATGCTTATCACAGTTAGTTCTGCTGCGACTGTGTATCGAAACCTTTGTCCTCGTTTGTGTTGGATGTAAAAGCGTGTGGCGGCAGAGTTTTATTTGCTAGATCAGCTCAGTCCCCAATGAAGAGGGAGATGGAGACAAATAGATCAGTTAGATAATAGATTGAATCGATGGTTAGTCTTGGAACAAAACAAACAGACACAGATGATCCTTTGGGGGCTTTTCTATCTCTTTTTTACAGCCATATTCAACTTCTGTCTTCCTTTTCTGTCTCTTAAATCTGAATGTCACAGCCAAGTGTCCCTGTGAAATCAAACCCGGGCTGTCTCGTAATGGATTTGACCTCTCTGAACTCACGTTCCCTCCATAAACTGCACATTTCACCCACCATTGATCTTGGAGTCGCATGCCATCTGACTTCCTGTTTGAATCACCATTGTATCTATGTTGTTGCTTTTCTTACGCTATATCCAACATATTAGAAAGTAATCAAGCCCATTGTCTTTGTCCTGTTTCTACTGGGCTTGCTGCCTTAAGGCTGTTGGGCATTTTCTCTCATGCATCTACATTTTTTCCTATGCTCTCTTTATTCTTGTCTTACTGTATTTTGAAACGTGAGCGATGTCTGGACAGAATAGGGATGGCACTTCAATCTGATTTTATCAGGCAATGGCACCAAAGACGACTTTCTTTTTCACCGCACTCAGTCTTCTGCCGAGGTTTAATCGCACATGTCTCCCTGCTGTTACACTGCAGAAGTGCTTTGAGGAGTTATGATGGATGTTGTGACCACAGCCCCCTTCTCTGTGAAAGAGCAAACAACAACCATTTCACAGTTGACTTTAACTTCTTTTGGCACATTATTTCTATGAAGTTTAAGGTATTATTTTTATAATGAAAATTTCTAAAATTTCCTCATCTTATCTAGCTTTGTGTTGTTATTTTACAGTTTTACTCTTTAATCAACACAAATTTTGCTCAAACATTTAAGTTGTAACCTTTTTGTCCTGTTTTCTGATTTTTTTTTCTTCTTTCTTTCTGTCTTTCAAGCTTTCTGAGGATAAAGCCATTGCTATCTTTGATGTAGCCACTTATAGTTACAGGTGTTGTTCTCATCTATTGTGAGGTTAGAGGAGAAAGTCACAGTTTAGCTGTTTATACTAGACTCTAATGGTTCACACACATTCCCTCTGCTTATCGACAACATGACAGGAAAGTGTCAAAGGAAAGAGTTGATTGGACCAAATATAGAATACAGGTGTAAAGCAGTGGAGTTATCCTTTAAACAGAGGCCACATGAGAATAGAATGTTATGATGAATCTGTTTTCCTTGCTGCTTGTTACTAATACTGTGTGTGTGTGTGTGTGTATGTCACAGTGTGTATGTCCTTATGTGATTATGTGTGTGGGAGTCTAAGCTAGATAATTAGGTTTGAATATTGTGCTTGTATTGGTCTCGCCTTTTGTCTCTGACATGGCTGTCTTCGTATTAGACTGTTGTTTACTCAAATTAATGGATATATAAATTATGCTAATCATGACTCTATACAGTCAGTGGACAGTGCTAGTGAAGCACCGCATTGTTACAGGATCCAGGCTGATTTACTGGGATTATTGTGCCGTCCTTTGTTGTACTGGGATTTTTGTCAGCTCTTAAGGGGCTGCATGCTTCATGAAACTTGAATTCATTAATAAGCTCACATTTTGGCCCAGACAGTCGACACCCATATTTTCTTTTTGTCGCTCGCTCTGTAGCTTTTCTGCTTCATCAGCAGTAAGGAGAAGTTGAGAAATTGAGAACCCGGATACAGGCAGGTCATTAAATCTTAAATTAGTGAAATGTTGTGCAAGGCGGTCAGCTATGACAATATAGGTTCAGTTTCCTCCAATCCTCTAAGTGGATTTCTGTGTTGTGACACCTCTCTTTTTGCTGGTCAGGTGAAGCTCCTTATGCCAACTAAGAGCTAAAAATATTTTTCCCACAGCACTGCTATCCGTTACACTGGGCTGGAACTGTTTTGTTGTTGGGGAAAGGCCACCACTGTGGGACGCTCCATTCTCTGTGTAATAGTAAGTTTAGTGAGTACTATTAGTTTAAACTATCTATCTGGCATTTTATTTTTACTTAACACATTATACTGTGATAATATTGAACCAAGTCTGAGTAGAAACAATAGTGATGGAAAAAATGGCATTTTATATTTTGCCACCATTGTACATTTATTTTGTAAACACTTTGCTACTCCAGAATTTTCCTTTATTAATGTTTTTAAAACATGTTTGGAATGTTCATCTTGGTTATATGGCTAAAAACGCTGTACACAGAAAAAAGTAGAAGCGCAAACCTCCACTAAGGCTGTGGTGGAGGTTTGCGCTTAATTAAGTGAAAAATGTTGTTTGTATCCGCCCTGTAATTCAGATCTGTTGAAATGTAATTGGTTCTTCCTTAGTTTCATGAAAATTGGGCAAGTAGTTTTTCTTTAATCCTGCTGACAAGCAGGACCTCAAGTTCATAATTGAAACCGTTGTTGCTACTAGAAAGGTGCACTCAGTAGAAGCCATCAATGGCAGTAAAAAACAGGTAATAAAAGGTGTTGTGAGAAAGTGTGAGTCATCGCAACCACAAGAGGTCCTTGAGCATGCAGCCATAACTGGGCTACCAAAATATTTTGCAGTCTGCTGCAGCAGACACAATGAAACATTTTTCTCCACGTTTGAACTGGTTTTCATGAGCTCGGTGGTGGTGCATTCAGGCTGTGCGGAATGTTTGGGTTCCTCGATCATGAAGTAATTGGCTTAATGAAACTGCAACTCATGCTCTTCAAATGCCCCTTTCACTTTAGTTTGTCTTTCAGACGGGTTGACCTTCGTCGGTCTCCTCCAGTTAATAAACAGGGAAATGTGGGGCTGTATTTCTGCTGAACTGTCGGATTTTAAAAGAATATCATTTGATATTTTGGAGGAACTTAGGTTTTTCTCCAGATTCAAGTGCATTTTTAAAATTTGATCCCTCTCATGGATGAAATATTGTTTATTGTCACCTATATTGAGAAATGATGGTGCTGTGTTTGAACCTCTAGGGAAATGGCGTTAATACAATTAAGATGCAATTTGAAACCTTTTAATTGTACAGCATGTAAATATGTGTTGGTACCCGAATGTACAGTCTAACTATGGATACCGTATAATTATCTCTGTACTACTTGATAATTACGACATTTAGTAGTTTACAGCGTGAAATCAATTACAACCGTATTTCAGTTCTATTACCTGACCGTTCAGCACCACATGGGATGCAGATAGCTTCAACAGTGACTTCATTTATTTCAGTTTAATCCATAGATAATAATACTGTAATAATAACAATAATGTTCATCCACAAAATGCAGCTCAAAGTGCTTAACATTAAGAGTAATGACTGAAAACCAGATAAATAAATAAAAACAGACTATTTCAACAACACCCAGATAGCCCACACAGAGCCTGCTGTATTCACCAGTTAGTGCTGGCTCTCTTACCATGGCTAAATTCAACAGTATTGAAGAAAAGAAATGATGAAGGTCAAGTATGCAATTAATTGAGGGTTCATGCTTCGGCGCCCCCCTTGAATATGCCCCAGGACATTCAGGGGATGTTATTTATTTACTGTCCAACAATCTTTCCTTGTCAGCACTTTTCTCACCTCACTTACATTCCTCAGCAGACCCCCCCCCCCCCCCTGTTACCTGTTTTTGCTGTTATCAGGTTTTTTACAGAATATCTGCAACACGCACTGATCAGTAGACAAGCTCCCTGGGATATTGTTGCATTTTTCAATAAAGGGAGGGATTCTGTATACTGTTGGCCCAATTTCCACATCTGCTTTTGTGCATTTTATCTGTTGCCAATGATAGAAGGAATAGGTTCTTGCATCATGAAACAGTGACCGCCCATGCTTTTCTTGAAGCCATGGCCCAGAGCTATTAATAATAATAATAATAATAATTGATTGTACTTGTATAGCGCTTTTCTAGTCTTCCGACCACTCAAAGCGCTTTGACATTACCAATCAATCACCCATTCACACCCATTCACACACTGATGACAGGAGCCACCATGCAAGGTGCCACCTGCCCATCAGGACCCTAACTAACATTCATACACATACATACACCGCAGGAACAGCCTGCGGGAGCAATTTGGGGTTAAGTGTCTTGCCCAAGGACACACCGGCATGGACTGCCGGAGCCAGGGATCGAACCGCCGATCCTCTGATTGGAGGACGACCCTGCTCTCCACTGAGCCACAGCCGCCCACATAATAGCATTGCTGATATGTTTAGGCTGTTAAATGTAGATTTGTGATTCTGGAGAAGCTGTCTTCCTTTCCCTTAACACACGTGTATCCAAGGTGAAGGGTTTTCTGACCAACTAAAAACAATAATTAATTTTAATAACACCCTAAAGAGTATTTTGAGGCTAATGCTTCAACAACATTTTTCAAAATCTATATACTAAACATAAAAAATGAAATGCCCTTGGAGCTGAATATTTCAATAATAGGTCAGAAACTTGGCTCATAACATAATCAAACAAGAGATCACCATAACAAGGTAGGTGGAGGGCTGAACAACAATGTCTGAAATGATCTAAAACAATAATAAGAATTGAAAACAAAATCCAAAACAATTAACTTTTATGTAAATGACGATAAATGTAACTATGCTTTTTTCAAAACCTCGGTACATGACAAGTATTTGCCTTAGCTGGCTTTCTTTATAAATGTTTGTCTGGATTAGTTACAGTCTAAGTTCTTAAAAAATGTTGGACCTCTAGAGTTTGAGTTTAGTTGGTTGGACCCACATTAGACGTCATTGGCTGTTTTTGCTGTTTTAAATTTATTGGATTCAGATTATTTATGCACTAAATTCTGAAATGGTAATATATATTTAGACTAATTTGATACATTTGGTTTATTTGGTTTATCGTTCAGCCCTTCATCTGGATGATAAAAAATATTTTCAGATATCGATATATCATGATCACAGTAGCATATAATCACACACCTACATTATAACCAAAGTGATGTACAAAGCATTTAACTGTCTTCCATTGCTACACATTATATGGGACCAAACTCTTCATATGTATGTGTAAATTAAAAGTTCCAAAATAAATTTTGATATATATTTTATTTTAGTTTGCTGTAAATCTATGATTTGAAGAGCAGAACAAATATGGTCGGTAGGATATGGTCGTGCTTTACATCATGATGTGATTCAGCTGAAAGTGAATGAGCAATATATCAATGAGATATACGCCAGCCCTACCTAGAATTGGTGTAATGTAAGTTATGTGTTCACAGAAGCCTACAGTTAAATTGAGGAGAATTATTTCAGCTGCCCGAGGTGACCTTGAATTACAGTATGTTGTCGATATGTACACTGTTAGTAATATTGTAAAGAGAGGGAGTGAAGGTTGTTATTGCAGCCCAGGGCGATCTACAGTATGAATTGTTCTGTGTTGGTTCAGTGACACTGACCCGTCTGCAGGAGGTCAGATTCAAAGTGGTCCATCAGCGGCTGGTGATCAGCAATATAAAGAGATTCGGATAGAAGAAAACAGAAGAAGGACATGTCAATCAATAGAAGAGGAAATAGACATTTTACTGTTTGATGTTTTGTTTGACCTTTTGACCTTGGTCTATAAGCCACCCCTCTGTGTCTATATTGAAACTTAATCTGAAATCTTTTCATCCACCGTGTCTCTTCATACATAAGCTCCTCCTGGTGTCATTTTAAAGTGACATAACCCTTAACACCATGTCTGCCATTTCGCTTTCCTGAAATAGTTAGCATTTTCTGTCAGTCTAAGAAATGCAGCAATGCATTCTGGTCTTAGTTGTGTTGATGACTGCTGACTGCAGAGTTCTATCTCCTCTCTGCTTCACTCACTCTCTCTCTCCCTCCCCCTCCCTCCCTCCCTCCCTCCCTCCTCCCTCCTCAATCTGCACTGCACTGAGAGAAGCATGTGGAGGAGAATTGTAAATGTGCCGAGCTCTGTGAATGTGTGTACCCCGTGTGCGCGTGAGTTTCCGGAAGCAAGGGGAAGCAATGCACGAGAGGAGATAGGAATTACACGAGGGAGCGCCTGCATCGCTCCCCTGTCTGTGTACTGTATGTACGTGTGTGAGTATGCATGTATTTGTGTGCATGCTGCAATGCTGAACAGAGAAAGTCGCTGCCTCTGTCCCCTTCTCGCTGGGATTATGTAGAGGCCAAGGGCAGCGTTGCGTCCCAGGGAGCGTGGAGTGGGATCAGGCCTGCAGAGAGTGGGATGAAGGGCCGGGGCTGCTGGGAGCCGGGGACGGTCCGCTCCCTCTGCAACTCGGGCTGCCTCAGTAAAGTCAACCAGGGTCAGTACAGCTATGACTTAACATTGGCAAGGAGCTGTCACACTCCTCTCCATCCTCTCCATGTCCCACGACAAAAACATTCCTCATCCCGCCATCTCCTCCTTGTCGTGTGTGTGAGAGGTAGCTGTCATTCCCCCATCCGTCTTCCTTTCTCTCTCTCAGGCATCTGTCATCTGTCGCCTTGGATGCTCGCATCACTGCAGCCTCCCTAAACAATGCAACGCCTCATGCTGCAAAAAGAGCAGTGTGTCCTCTCGCCTGCACTCCTCACTGCATGCAGCCCCCTTCCCTCTTTCCCCTCTGTCGTCTCCTGTGCTGCACTCGCTCAGACTCATTTCCTCTCTCTTCTTTGCGCTTGCTCCACCTCACATTAGCATATGGATGAGTCTGAGCCTGCCAGGCCTACGTGTGGTGATGGCAATGTGCATCTGTGTTTCGCATATCGTGCGTATAGTTCATTGCACCATCCGAAAAATGTAACATGTGACTTGCTGTATTTCCCAGGGTCCTAAAGTGCAAATGTGACAATGGGACAAGTAGAGTGGTGAGAGCAGTAAGGACTACAGATTAATAGTGTGTGTGCACTGTCCACTCACACAAGCAATACATGCATAACATGTTGTCCAATGATGAAGGATTTTGCAGAGATCAACAGTAATTATATCACTGCATATGACAGGTAATATAATCATATACTATGTACTTCATGGTGTATATATATATATGTACTTTTGAAGGAACAATGAAAAATGGGTTATCTCACATTTTCCCCTCACTGCCCATTTTATTCTATCTTTCCACCTCTCTCACTTCATCACTTTTCTTGCCTGTGGCAGAGTTGGACAATGTTGAGTTGAACAGCTGTGCTCTTAAGCCCCGGGCTCTCTGTCTCCCCAGTTTGCCTGTTTGTTCACTGAAATTAGTTTGGCATAGGTGGTATCACTTTTATTGTTTTAAGACTTTTCATAGCTGGCTTCTGCACACTCTCTGCAATATGAATGTTGGGGTGTGATTAAGTTACACAAAGAAAATAAGTTGGATCCCACATCATGACTCTGACCATCGATCCAATAGTCGGAAATCCCCCAAGGACATTACACTGTAGTACTAGCTGGTCTCTTATAGCGTCACAACGTAGTGTGATAGATCAAAAGCCTTTATCCAAACATCCTGTATGTGTGTATCAATGGTAATATTCAAATATGAAAGTGCTTTGACCTTGTGTATAACAGTTGGGTTTATACTGGTATTGCCTCTAAAGACATACATTGTGTGGGTTTGACGTGTTTAAATCTGAAACATACATTTTTTGTGGATGACCCCGTTTTAAAACTATGGACATTAAAAAACTGTTAAACTGTTACTGTAAACAAAAAATAAATGAAGAATTCTAGATCGACTTTTTCATTGTATCTATTTCCATAAACAACTAGTTAATTTGTCTTTTAGTACAACTAAAAAATCGATGTATACATGAAATAAACAATCCTAGGTGTAAATCAGAGCCCATTGTTCTTACCAAGCAACAAAATCAACCTCTGTTGCATCGAAATAAGGACCAGTTCTCTGTCGAACAATTTTAAATGTAAATTAACTGTGCAGAGTTCAGTAACAATGGTTAAGCGTTGACTCAGGGCCAGTAGAAACTGCTTTAGCTCAGTAAAGTGAAGAGCGCCGATTCCAACTGAGCCACTGCTTAAAAAAGTAACAAATAAAACAGCATGAATAATAAGATGCTTTACAATGTCACATCTTCCCATGACAGAGCTCTCTGGGAGGCTCACACATGCCAAACAATCATATCTGGTTGACAGCCATGTCGTTGTCAAGAAGGCCGTGCTCCAGTTTTAGGGAGGAATTGGGATTTGTGAAAAATTGAAGAGGAAAGAAGCGCAAGAAAGCGACAGAAAGTAACTTTATGTAAGGATGACTTCTTAATGCTAACAAAGTTAATTGCAATCTTTCGAGACGCAAACATTTTGTGCCTTCTGTCTAATTACATTTAAGTGACCATACAGTGGTGAATGTCCTATGGGCATATATCTACTCTGTACTTGTAAAATGCCTCTTGTACTGTATTGATCACAGAAATTGTGCACACTTTTGCCATTGTGCCATATTTTGTAGATTTCTAGTTGTCAATGTAAGCATTAATTACTGTGCATGAAAAAAAATATTTATGATGCTGAAGATTGAGTCAGTGATAATCATTGGCATCTTAAGCCTGGCAATGAAATGTTCTCTCGAAATCTCTCGGTGTTCTTGGATCACATGTAAAACCTCTCATGGAGCTGCAATGTGAGATTCCACATCACCTTGACAAACACATTGTAGTGAGGAACGTCTGCTTCTGCTCTGCGACTGAACGTGGAAACTTTGTTAGTGTGCACAGACAGCAGACATTTTAACTTTCATCCCTCCTTAGATACAAATACCCATAATCCCTACGCATCTTATTTGCATTATTAAGAGGGGTCAGAGTGCAGAGTCAGCCCCTGGAGCACCTGCTATGTGCTCCTCATTTTTAATTTTTCAAATATGAATGCACATAATTTAAGAGTACTTTAGAGACACCTCTATAACTGCTCTATTCAATTCAGTTTAATTCAATTCAATTCAGTTTATTTTGTATAGCCCAGAATCACAAATTACAAATTTGCCTCAGAGGGCTTTACAATCTGTGCACATGCGACATCCTCTGTCCTTCCCTCACATTCACAGGAAAAACTCCCCTAAAAAACCCCTTTAACAGGGAGAAAAAAGGAAGAAACCTCTGGGAGAACGACAGAGGAGGGATCCTTCTCCCAGGATGGACAGAATGCAATAGATGTCATGTGTACAGAATGAGCAGCATAACAGAGATACAACACATTCAATGTATATGACATAAATGATTCATATAATAAGACTACTTATAATAACAGCAGCAATTATTACAGTAGAATTATAGCCATGAAAATAGGGATAGTAATGTGACTAATAATAATAATGGAAGTAGCAGTGGGTGTCAGTCGGCTCACAGCAGGAGGCACGACTACGGTCCAGGTACCACAACGATTCATGGAAACCTGCAGAACGAGAAAGCAAAAGGGCTTCAGGGTGGAAGTAAAGCTAAAATGCTTAATGGTACAGGTAATAGTAATAGTAATGTGACTAGTAATAATAATAATGGTGGTAGCAGTCGGTGTCAGCAGGGCCGTAGCAGGATGCACATCCACGGTCCAGGTACAGCCACGATTTATAGAAGCCTGCGAAGCGAGAAAGCACAAAGACTCCAGGGTAGAAGCAAGTCAATAAGCGCTGTGTGAAGGCTCTTTTTCTGGTTTGATGGTTTGACGGCTACCTTCAAGGCTCATTATCTTGCAGCACTGGCACTGGGACAATTAGCATGATGGATCACTAGCTAGCTGTGTTCCCGGGTTACTGACCCACATTATCAGGGTTTTCAAGAGAAGACAGTTACAGTAATCCAACAGTACGTTCTTATCAATAGCACAAACTGTCAAATACTGCTTATGACCTGTTCAAACTTAGAACTTTTGTTGAGTTACAATTGTCGTAGCTGTGCTTAGTAATAGTGGGCAATGTAGATAAACTACTAATGTAATTTTATACTGTTATATAGTAATGAAATGCATACAATCTTCCAGAAATAGGTCTCTAGATAAAATATTCATACAGGTATGTCTGTATTGGATGTATTGGCCAGTGAATAAAATATTTCACCAATTTACGTATTTCTTTAAATTATTTTTTTTAAATCCATATTCAGTATTGCTTTAAGGCAATCCTGCTCATAGATAAGCAATATTGCCTATGTTGATCTAATACAAACAGCCAGATAAATCACAGGGAGAGCTACGTCAAGATAAACAGTACGGTAAAATCTCTGTCGGTTGTCAGATTTGTATCATCTCAACATTAATATCATCCTAGAGCTGGGATGAATACATTCAAGTAGGATTGATGCCATCTCAACGTAGTATTCAACCAGACTCAGTGCATGAACTTTATGTGCGTCAAAAAAATTCCTCAGGATTTTGAACCTGGAAAAACTTGCTGACACCTGTGGTTACCGTGGGAACATCAAGCACAATTTAATATTACAGGTCAAAGAAATCTGGGGGTTAAAATTACAAACAGGAATGCTGAATTGCATGTAAGGATAATTTCCTGTGAATCCCATGTGCACATGAGGGCAGCTTGGATCCAGCAAGACAGGCAGTGAACACTACTATATGAAGAGGTGTTTCAGAATCACTGTTAATAACTGTAAATAATATCCAAAACAGATTTGATTTCAAGAAGATGTTAACGATTTTACCTTTAAGTGAGCAATAATGCTGCTTCTTAAGGATGTGTTAGTGTGTTATGTTTGTCTGCACGTGTAAGTCCATGAGCGACTAATTTAAAATTGCTGCACACACACACACACACACACACACACACACACACACACACACCATGCACTATGTTAGGCAGAAGCACATGATATCTCTGTATCTCTGTCAATGAGACGTGTCTTTCAAACATTAACATTTTCATCTTCATTTTATGATACAAACCAGCCCTGTTTTACATGAACCAGGGCAGCTGGCAGCACAGCCTGAGCAGCTGTGTGCATGCATGTAAATTAAGTATTTATGTGTGAGCATGCATTCAGTTAATGTATGCTTACCAGTCTTGCATACATGGGATTTAATTAAGCTCTTTGCCTTCCAATGATAATAAATATCTCATACTGTAGTTATAGTGTAAATCAGACAATGAAGAGATCACTGCTGCTTCAAATAGTAAACACAGGCTTCACATTTTCCTTGTGATTCATTTTCTATGGAGAAGCAAAGTCTTTTTATTAGTGCAGTAATTTCCCTGTGATATTCTGTCAGTGACCAGAATGTGTAGAAGAGCTCAGTTAGTAGTCTTCGGTTGTGCAGTAGGATAATTAATAGCCTCAACCTTCAGACTGTAGGAGTTATGCAGTAAACAAGAGCTATCTGCCTCTCACAAGTTTGATGCACCAGCTGGGAATTCATAAAATGTACTCAGCACACCAGAATATAAATCTACAGTTTAGAAGTCAGCCGTCTGATTGTTTTTCTTTTTGTCTATTCTTGCAAATAATAAAATGTCACTGAATTAAAAAAACACATTACCTAGTTGCCGCAGTTTGCTGTTAATCTTTTCTTTTGTTTGTTTTCTGCTTTCTGAGAGTGTTCGATTGGATACACTGCCAGAGCTGTGCTGCAGAGCTCTGGGGAGAGTGATGAGTTGCACTGCACAGTTTCTCATTTGCTTGTGGAGAGCTGAGCACCGTGTTACTGGGTTTAACCTGCCGTCTCCTCTGTTTGTCTCCTGGTGATGTATCTCAGGGGATGTATGGTGCCAGTTAGCAATTACTGGCCAGGAATACACTCCCCTCCCCTGGGACGCATCTTCGCTCTTCATCTACCTCGTTCCCTCTTCTGTTTCTGATATACCTTCATATATTCTCTTTCTCTTGCACACTCCATCATAACAGTCAGCTGCAAAAACACTCATCTCCCTCTCACATTGCTGTCTGTGATGAAAGAAATATTTTCCAACCACAGGTACAAACTCTCTGTGGTCTTCAGATTGTAATTGCATTAAGGCTAGATAATTGGAGTCAGTATCTGCTAATCAGGAATATTTAATTAGGGTTCTTATTGATATGCAAAAGCCAAAAAAACGGACCCTGGAGCAATTAAAAATAAATGTGGTGTCAATGTTGTCACTTTCCTGTGTCTGACAAAGTGTACATTTGGTTAGAGCCAAAGAATAACAAAGTATGACATACTGTGCAACAGCATGATATACTTTTATGTACCTGTTCATTTGGTACGCCTAGCTAAAACTAATGTAGTTAAATAAACAGTCTTACAATAATATTTTCACTTTTTGTTGAAACTGATTTTCAATATTTGGTCGATTCATTTTTATGAATGAGGATAAACTAAATATAAGAACATTTATAGCACTGTGTAATTCGAACAGCAACACAAACAACATCCGCTAAGATAACCATAAAGTTGAATCAACATCACACTAATGCAGTTTAAACAAAAACTGACCATTATAAGGTTTATGAAGGTAGAAGTCTCAATTCTATCTCCTAGAAATAACGCTTATATACAAATAATTTGCAAAAAGCTTAGGAGGAAACATAATACTGCCTATATTATGTGGGTATTTTACTACCACAGTGAGGAAGCTTTGTTAATTAACATATCTGGCAAGTCACACAATGTTAATTTTTAGATCAAAGGGTGGGATTTATTGCAGGGTTGTTGTATTAGACTGAGTTTATACAGTATGCGTTGTCTTCAATCAAAATGATATATCTTCGACAACGTAGTCTATGCACTCTAACAATGGTCTCATGTGTGCATGCATGAGATTAAGTAATGAAATAAAATTTTAGGGGGAATCAGAATTCTGCTAGTAGTTTAACAAAGAACAGACATTGCGGCCACCATGATAATTTCCCCTACAGTCCACTGCATAAAGTTGACAGTAAAAAAAAAAAGAACCCTAATAACCACCAGTAATAAAAGTGAGCTTTCCCCTCTGATTAGGCCTTATATGTTCAAATACCATTTTTAATCCAGAGAGGCATGACATTTGTCCCATGTGCTCGGCCGCCCGACGGGCATGTCTTTCTGCCGCAGGTTGACGTCTTGTCAGCCGGCGGCCTGGCTCCACTGATCAGACAGCCTGTCCTCAGGGACAGGCAGAGAGACGAGCCTGACAGTGGGACGGCAGCGAGACTCCTGCTCTCCCGATAACACCCTCCCACATCTTATTCTCCTGCTTCCTCTCTCTCTCGGCCTTTTAGGCTCGACACAGAGATAAGGAGGGAGTGAAGGGAGTAAAAACGACAGCATGCACATGCTGAGGACGGATGTAGGATGGATGTGTGTTTATGCATTGAAATGTTGTGATTTGATGAGCTGTGACCTGTAAACTGGCAACCCAGCTTGCTTCAGTCGCACATATTTGCTTAAATTATATCATCAACTCCAGAGTTGGAGGGTTCAGTCGAGACACGCTGGGGACTGGGAACAGACGTGCACTTGTGTCTATGCAGGGTGTTCTCTGAGGTGGTGGACAGTGGGGGAAGGGGGAGGCAGGCTGCCCTTGAGGCATGACTTGCGTGATAATGGGCTCCTGGCTCGGCCTCGCGGTGTCGACTTCACTACGGAGAGCCATCCATCGACATCTGTTGTTGGAAGGGAAGCTGTTGAAGATGTGAGGGGGCGAGCTAGGCAGTGACAGTGATAGTGATGCACAGACAGCTTAGATTGAATATTTACTAACACAGGTTTACTGTTAAATGCAGTCTTCACTTTTTATTCCAGGTCTGAGTGATATACACCTGATAGAATATGTTTAGCTTAAAGGGTTTTCATCTCCAGTGATCAAACTTGTCCGGTAGTTCTTTACATTTTATCGATCCTACATGGACATTGCAGAAAAGACATTTCTGACCGAGTTGTGGGGGCTTCATTTAGATCTAAGAAAGCTTTATGTCCTGGTTTCTCGGTGTCGTTGAAGGGTGTCTGGGCAGTATTGGCAACATACAAAATGTGTGTTCTTGCAGCTCACAACTTGTTTCAGTGAGGTTTAGAAAAGAGAATTAGATTTGCAGGTGACGTGCTGTAAGCAGAGATTCTTCTAAACAAATAACACTGGTACATGTGACAGTTTATTTTTAAGTGGCATTGCTTAAAGCTGCTGAAGTCACTGGTGAAATGAGGTGGGTATTAAGAGCGCAGCTTCACTGCAGTGCTGCAAATGTCTTTGTCAGCTTCAGTCAGTCCAGTGTTATTTAAAATGTGCTCAATGTTTTCTGCTCTGAAATCTCTAAACACCACACAGATTCCCTCCAGCAGTATATTGCATATCATCCTAATTATCCAGACCCTACTCTGTAGTTTCATACTCTCAAATGTGGACATGATACAGAGTACTGGGGTTGAGTTTTTGTTTGTTCACTGAGGATGTTACTATGGGCCAGTCTCCAATGTTCAGTTGTTTGTTCATCTGCTCCTTCCTTTAACTGGAATCGTTGCTGCTTGACCACTCTGAGCAAACCTTCCCTCTAACCACAACTGTCCAAAGGGGTTTGTCTCGTAACTTTAACTTTCATAAAAATGGCCTCATGGGCGTATAAATACATAAATGTATCTGATTTGCTATCTTGTTTATTATTACCTCGTGGGAGGAAGTTCATAACTACATTAACATGCCAACTTAAGCTGCTTTTTCATAGTCACATTTTATCAAATCAAGGCTTATTTCATTATCCTGTCCGACTCTCTGAACTTACTCAACTCTTTCACTGTCTCTTGATTTCCTGTACACTGCAGCTGCCCGTCCTTTGACACACACTCCAGTCAGTTTTCTGACATTACATCGTCAGCTTTTTCCTCTTCTTCCCCTGCCTTTCTCTGCAGCTAATTTATTGAAATTCTGTGTGAATCAACTTGATTCCTACTTTATTGCTGACCGCTAATGCGTGGATGTATTTCTGCTCCGTGTTCGCTTTAGGGTTTGTTGTTGCTGTAAGGTTGCCGGGCTGACCTTTTGCTGGACTGGTATGTTTTCGTCTGGCCAGACAGTTGTGTCTCTCTGAAAGCCTTTTCAAGATGTCCACATATTATCTGTGAAGTTTTAGCTCAATTTGTGTGCTGCTTCTTGCTGGCTGAACTTTGGTTACCTTTGGGTGAAAATGGATGCCCGGGATTGCAAACATGGTGAAGTATTGTTTTCTTCGCTTCTCTTTTCCCCCTTTGCTCAGACTCACCCAATTTCTTTATACTCTTGCTCTTACTCTTCTTTCTCTTTTCTTTTACATTTTTTGATTCAAAAATATTACTCATTTAGAGGAACTCATTCACAATATTGTGTTGCCATTGATTTAACAAAAATACATCAGAAAGCAGTATAATTAGAGCATTGTTTCTAGATGTCAGGCATCAGCTCCTCTTAACGATAAGTCCAATGTGGATCTCTGTGCTGTTTGTTTCTCAGTAAAACCTGACATTGCACTGGCCAAGGTCTTGGTCAAATTTGAACTCAGTATTTTGCTGTTACATGATGTAGTCCTGAGACTGCCAGGCTACCAGCATCCCCCAGGCGGAGATCCATGTTATTCTTGCATTATGTACTGTAAACAGGCTTGACAGGGGTGATAGTTTCTCCCACTGCGAGGTCACAGCCAGCTGTCTTGTTCCTTGGAGAAAGTGTTGCTGTAGTGCTGCTTCTCACCAATACTGTGACAGGCTCTCCTATCAGCTATATAACAGACTTTTTCAATGTGACAAAGCATACTGTGTATGCTGGAGTGCAGAAGACAGCAGAACAGCAAATTCTGGATGTTAGGGTCAGCGGGGTGAATTGATGGGTGGAGACACTCTAAATCTGCTCTTGAACTTTTTAAGACATTGTCATGTTGAGATGCACAGAATCATCCTTGTCCTCATGTTCCTTATTTTTCTCCATGCCGTCTGTTTAAGCAGTAGTTTAATGAGAGTAAATATGCTGACATTGAAGCTGATTCTATTCATTCCTCACAGCCATATTGGCTTGTTTTGTTAACTGGATTTATTGAAACACAAATACACAAACGCAGATGCTTTTGTGTTGGGAAATATTATTTTGTGAGAAGTTAGATTTAATACTCGGGTGTGCAAATACTTCTCATCTACTTTAGTTCAGAAAATCATGAGGTCTGTTTTCTGCATGGATTTGTTCCTTTTACATTTCACTAGGCGGTTTAGGGACCTTTTATATATCTGTCTTTCTGAGAATCTGCTTGTGCTTGCAGTGCATGCATACGTGTGTAATGTAAGGCTGACGCTGCAACACTGTTCTGTTTAAACTTGACTAACCTCTCTTTATTGACACCATGGGGAAAGGACAGCTGCTGCCGCAAAGGCTCTTGGTTATGGACGAGCTGTCTGTAATAAAATGCCCTTATACCGCTTACATTTACATTTGAATAGTTTTCGAAGGATTTCTGCATCAGTCAGTCAGTATTATTTAGTGCGCTAATGTCTTATAGGTGTACTTATGAGTGTCAAAGGAAACCATCTGTCAAAACTGACCAACTGCTTAATTAACATTTATTTCATCAGTGGTACAAATCGTAAATGTTAAATGTATGTAATTTGTCTTTTTATAATTTAAACATTTATTTCCGTCATTTAATTACTTAACGAACATCACTTAGAAAACAAACACCAAAACATAGAAGTGAGTTAAACAACACTATGTCTGCCTCACCAGTTTACCACTGAGAAATGGAGGAGTTGGATATTTGTTCGCCATGTAGCTCGGGGAGTCATCTTAAATAGGAAATGTATCATAAAAAGGAGGTGTACTGTCTGTTTTTTGCGATTGAGCAGCTATGCAGTTATATATTTATCTAAAACAACCTAAGAAAAACTTTTCTAAATTATCTTTGTTTGTCTTCTTTTTTATGCCTGATGTGCTCACGAGTCCTAATAATGGCCTCCTGTTAAAGATGCTGTATGTGACCTCTCACCTCTTCCTTCCAGATGACTCGGGGGACGAGGAGCCTACATCCCATTCGGACCGCAGCGAGATTCAGGGCACCTTGAAGATACTTGTCAGCAAGCTCGATGACCTCAGCACGTGTAATGACCTGATCGCGAAGCACGGGGCGGCCCTGCAGCGTTCCCTGAGTGAACTCGAGGGTCTGAAAGTCCCTGTGGAGGGAGGGGAGAAGATCAAAGCAGTCAACGAGCGAGCCACCCTCTTCCGCATCACTTCCAATGCTATGATAAATGTAAGTAGCTGCAACAGACCAGGCAACAAGATGCAGCAGCAGTGAGCCTTGAGTCCTGCATGATTCATGTGACAGGAATGCTAGTCATCTATAATACCCTGGTTAGTGCGTTGAGTGATGAGATCACTTTACAGTGTGGCCTTTTAAACAGGAATCTGTGAGCTGCAGGCCTAGAGAAGCAGTGCCAGACCCTGAGAGATCCTGTTAAACCTACTTAAACATAACTTTTTCTAACTAGGTGTTGAAAAAATTATGATAAAAAAACTAAGCTGGTAGAAGTGATCGGGGTTCTCTGTGCTCGCAGCTAATATAACGTTTCAATTTGTTGTTAAGAATACCTACATCTCTGCTATTGTCAATTAAATTTGTATAGCCAAAAATCACAAATAACCAATTTTTTGCAAAAGGCTTTACAATCCGTACAACCTATGGGAAACTATATCCTTATATTTAAGATTTAAATTTTGAAGTAAATGCTCCCCCCAAAAAAACGTTAAGAAAGAAAGCGAAACCTCAGGAAGAGCAATGAAAAAATTACTCTTTCAAAATATCATATTGCAGTTTAGCTTTATCTTATCAGCTATATTTAATTCAACAACAACCACTATAAAGTTTTTCAGTTTTCACTATGTGTTGGATGTGATAACCAGCATAAGCTCTACTGTATCTGGCCCGGCTCCATTCTGCTCAACAGTGAATACCATGAGCTTTACAGTGTGTTAGTAGTGGATGAGAGTTCAGGGAGAGTTGAGGTACTGAAGGATTGATACTAGATATGATAGTGGGTGGGGGGGAGGGTGGGAGACAGGAATAACCCCTGCTCCCCCCTCTCAAACCCTCGACTATCCCTGCCCGGTGAGGAATGTGAGAGCCTTCTGGTCCACAGACGGACAGACCTGCTCTGACTGAACCAGACAATCACACCAGGTTTGTCTCTTCTTCCTGCTTCTCTCAATGGCCTTGTTGATAGCATTGTTTATTCATTGTTTACTCTTGTTTGTTCTTTTTCTGTGGAATGTCTGGCTGTTGGGTGTAAAATAGTTCAGTCTGATTCAGACGTGGTTAAACTGCAGGTATTTTTATGTTAAGATTAGGTTTGAAATCAGGCAGTAGGACATTACTACTCTCAATATTCTTAAGTATATATTAATGCAGCTTATTGAAGGACTTGATCCATAGTGTTATGACAAGAAAAAAAGAGAAAAAAATCTAGATTTCACTTAAATAATGTGTAGGCCATAGCTCAAAACAATCAGCCCCTTTTTTCTCTCAGTCATCCATTTGACTTATTAATTGATTTGGGGAAAAAGAGAGTTACTGGACAAGCAATACAATGTCATTAAAATGTCATTATGTCAGCCAAGAATGTGCCTCTAATGAGAAAGAAGTGCTGCCACAAACACTTGTAAATGGCTCCCTTCAAGCAGAAGGCAGCGCAGGATATGGGTATTTGGATTTCTGCAGCCATGTTTTCAGCAATATTAAGGCATTTACTTGGATGTAAGTGTGCTTTTCATGTGCTT
Organism: Anoplopoma fimbria; assembly: GCF_027596085.1. Lineage (NCBI taxonomy): Eukaryota > Metazoa > Chordata > Actinopteri > Perciformes > Anoplopomatidae > Anoplopoma > Anoplopoma fimbria. The sequence goes on from NC_072461.1 coordinate 4,358,351, forward strand.
TTCCAAAGAAATTAGGCTTTGCATGTAAGGAGAGAATAAAGGAGGGGGTCGAGGGGAAGAAGGAGGCCATAACGGCAAGACACAACGGCATGTACTCTGTGATCTGACCCTGGCCTTAGGAGAGGGTTGCATTAGTTCATTGGTGGTGATGTAACTGGTCAAGTGTGGCACTGAATCCAGGCTCTCGTCCATTTGTGTTAGCATTCTTTTACACACCTACCACTTAATGTTGTTTCATTATTGATTGATTTAATCACATGAATCTTTACTCAAGTTCATTGTGGTCACTTATTCAGGACTTTTTTGTTTAATTTCTGCATGCCTGTTCACTTTTTTTTTTTAGCCTTAATCAACCCTGTTTTCCCCCAACGGAAGTCACATGCGGTCTGCGTTTGTAGTTGAGACTCAGCATAAAAAAGTGGAACTATCATACATTTTAAGTGGGTGTTCAGTTTCATATCGATGTCTGAGGAAGTGAACCACAATGTCACATGCACTTCTAACATTTAAACTCTCTGACACATTGATGTTTAGACACTTTATGCAAGACTGCTGGAGGTAAGAGTTTGATTGGATGTTTTTACTGACAGACATTTTCAGATTGCTATACATTGTTTTGAGCAAACAAGAGTTATATTCTAAAACATCTAAAGCTACTGAAATGTAGCCTTTGTAAAGGATAAGGATATTTTAGTACTATCAACATTTAATACAATTGCATCATTACCATACATATAGTTTTAAAATATTTTGTTCTAACCATTAAAATCCCACGATCTTTACAGATAGTTACTTTTTTAAATATCAACACGATGAGCATTAATCGCTTCTATTTGGTCAGCTTTAACTCTTCTAAACTTGTCAACAATGGTATTGTTTTATTACCTACGGAGTAATATAATAAACTCAGTTTTCAATTAGTATTAATGGAGAATACATTACAGTGTGTGTTTATCAAACATACATCTTATTCTGGATTAGAAGCAAGGATTAGTGATCGCTCATAGCAACTACATGTACGGCATGAAATATTGATGCATTTGTTAAAGTAATGCATTGTTTATCTTAAGTTGTAATTTTGGCTATCAGTTCATATTGTTTATGTTACTGGTTTTGCCTCTCTCTATTGTTCGGATGTCAGTGAAGTGTCAGTGATGAGGATTTTCAAGACAACAACTAAACTCAATACTGTATACCATATAATCATTCATCAGACGGATGGGTATCCTGCTGTTTGGGAACAAATCAAGGAAGGAGTGAGGTGTTACCGCACACTTGTTTCTCTTCCTGCTGCCTCAAAGTGATACCCATTTTCTATTTGAACATATTTTTTCCTACATGTAGACTCATTTCAGAATGAGTGTTAGAACGTGGGTAAATGAACCAGAATGAGCAACCATTCATTGCATTTTTTAACATGTTATAGGTTATTCGCTTCTTTCCATCTCCTGAAGTTTACAAGTCTTGCCTGCTATTGGATGGATCAACAGCAGAACACGAGAACATCTAACACTGCTTCACATCAAATTTGACTTCACACTATATTTATCATTAAATGACGGAAAAACAGAAAATGAAAATGAAATGACATGATAAGGACGCATAAGTCAGCAAAAATGTGTAATGCAGAGTCACTTGGAGGTGACTTTGAAGCCACTGGTCAAGGGCTGGTGATGCATTGCTTATCTCATTTGAACTTAGACAGTTTGTTTGCCTCTTGCTGGGAATGGCTCCACTGATGGGTGAACATCGCCCAAATGAGCAGGACTTCTTCACCAAAGTCTTGGTGGTTGAAGATTTTGCAGAGAATTAGTTTTGTCACCCAGAATGAAAAACATCTCAACATTTTTCTCTGTTATGTGAGTGACAGTGGGGGCAGTCTCAGCATTTTTTATATGCTGCAATTTCAGAATGCCTGACCCACGACATCACTTTATCTCTGTCAAAGGAGTGTCATACTGTGATGGAAAGAGAGGTAGGAAAAGCATCTTCTCAGCTGGTTTTGCAGCACAGACTAAAAAAACTGCAAAGCTTTCCAGAACCTCCACTTGGAAGAATTTGATGTGAAAGCAGCGTTGAACTTCTTTGCAACTGCTCAATGCAAAGGATCATGTGATGTGACAATAAAATATCTGGCAACTAGAGGAAGTCTGTCATTTTAGGACCTTGTTTGTGAACTTTCCGATAAAAAAACCAAACTGATATGTTTATTTTTGAAAAAGATATCTGTGTAGGAGCAGTAGTCGTTCAATGTGTGTCAATTTTGAGGGTCCCTGTCTTCTGAATGGTTGTTCATGTGTTAAACCAAACCACGTTCTCACACTCTTTCTGATATAAGTTCAAATCGAAAGAGATAAGGTCAGAAAGTGATTGCTTTCTGACAAAATAATGTGAGATATTCATTGACCCTTGAGCACACTAGGAGGAACGGCTGTTGACAAATGCTGACATGTTAAAAATTTGAACTGAAGTAAACTCTCAGCAGTAAAAGCAAGGCAGCGACAATGATGCCCCCCCAAAGACTCCGATACAGTCTGCTATGCAATCAGAGGTTTAACCTCTGGCTCATTACTATTTTATGTGCTCTGAGGAACATTTACACAGCAGGGAGACCCAGTAGACAGCTAATTAACATATTGATGATTGCTTGAAACAATAGCGATAAAATACCCTTGATTGCAATGATTGGCCTTCATCTTTTGACACCTTTCCATCCCAATGTTTTCTCGCTCATATTGCTGTAAGCTGTCAGGAAAAAACATTGATGATGATATGTAGGTATAGGTATAGGTATAGTATTATCTGTTGACTCAAATAAAGGTGGAAATGTTCCTAAAGGTTTTATGATTTCAATGGTTTTATGATCTTGTTACCTAGACTTGATCAGGAACCACAACAAATCTCTCTCTTTTTCCAAAATCTCCAATAAAGCAAACATCTAACCTGTTTTTCATTGCAAGTGGAAAGTAACTTGCATCAGATTTTATTTCAGGAAGGTAATCCATTTTTTTCTCCCAGACTATATCATGGACAGTCAACTTTTGCTGTCTGTGTGTTTATCTTCTTGTGTGCATGTGCTCCCTCAGGCGTGTCGAGACTTTTTGGACCTAGCAGAGACTCACAGCAGGAGATGGCAGCGGGCGCTGCAGTATGAGCGAGAGCAGCGTACCCACTTAGAGGAGACCATTGAGCAACTAGCCAAGCAGCATAACAGCCTGGAGCGAGCGTGGAGACAAGCACCCACGCTGGTTTCCACCACACCCAGCGCCCCTACAGCCAACAAGGGTGAGACGTCTTTGTATTACCTACTCTTGTGGGCCTCAGTATGGACCTCACTATACTAAGAGTCATGTGTGGCCTCAGGCTCAATATTATAGACATTCCTCATGCTGCTTAATGTTTTTCAAGTTGTGTCAGAAGGTTTGGATTATCACTTATTAGAGATGGTAATTACATTCACCAAGGCCTTTAGCTGTGTCTATCCATTACTTTATTTTCTTGTTTGTTTACTTTAAACCAGCTTCTTGAAAACATTCGCTGGCATGTCACTTGTTGTGCACATCCATCCTCCAGGAGAAAGAAACCTATTGATTTGTGTAGCCCCATGACCTTACCTTAAGTGTAAGACGGCCCTCTCCAGAAAATGACAGCACTTAGTTACATTACATTACATTCCAGAAAATGACAGCACAATAGTTCTAACACTTTATTTTATTTCACTATGAAGGCAATCTTTGTGTTGTTTTAAACGCGTGGACTTTGGTGTTTAGCTGCTATCAGGTAAAATTATTATTATTGCTAAACTGAAGTATTCTGCCATTTATACAGTATATTTCTGGCTTTAAAGTTAATGGCTTCCAAAAGACATTGGTCATCTCTCTTTTGAAAAGAGATGAAAAGTGGTGAAATAATATTTCAGAACAATGATGCTGTTCTGTGTTTCTGAAAAGGATGTAGTTGAATCTTTATTGAATAAAATACAGTACATTTAGTTCATATAGGTGGCTGTTCAATGACTGAGGGTAATAGTTTAATCAAATTTTTTGATAGAATCACTTTTAGAAAGTTCTGAATTGAATGTCGGATACTGAATATTACATAAGGAGCTTGCATTTCAGGCTAGTTAACCAGCAGGAACATTGCCAATTTAACTGAGCTGATTATTCCTTGATTAATCGCCATGGGTATGTAATTATACATTGCTCTCTCCTGAACTATGTAGAACACAAACTCACCACCGTGTGATGGCTCTGCTAGTGTTGGATGCTGTTAGCATTTACTCACAAATGTATATGTCCTCACAGGGGGGAGTGAGAGGCTGCGCAAAGAAGAGGCGAGTGATGAAGATGAGGATACTGAGTACTTTGATGCCATGGAGGATTCCCCTGCATTTATCACAGTGACTGCCACTGAGAACACACAGCACAGGTCAGTCACTCACATAGATCCATGATTTTTTATACCTCTGTCTGCTATCCTGCAGAAAAAGAATGTGTGTGTGTGTGTGTGTGTGTGTGTGTGTGTGTGTGTGTGTGTGTGTGTGTGTGTGTGTGTGTGTGTGTGTGTGTGTGTGTGTGTGTGTGTGTGTGTGTGTGTGTGTGTGTGTGTGTGTGGACAATAGAGAGAGAGGGACATTGAGTGAGTTTATGTGTCCAGTACTCATTGTAGAAAATATTTCATTCTCTTCCAGGCGTTCTCAGAGTAATTTGAGTGGAGCAAGCGGAGGTCAGCCCAATGACTGGAACCAGGACGATCATGTAAGTGTCTGTCCTCCTAACTAGTCTGACGAATGGGACTGACATATGTGGACACTGCTGATTTGTAGTCTTAATATAGATTCATTTGTGCTGCTGGAAGGCTCACAGCTCATTGATTTATTTATATTACTGTCTTCACTTGCTGTTCTCCCAGTCCCCCTTTCTTTTCCTACAGTCATCCTAATGCACACACACACACACACACACACACACACACACACACACACACACACACACACACACACACACACACACACACACACACACACACACACACACACACACAAACAGCCTTTATCCGTGTGTTTCCCGTGGGTCATTGTCACCCCTGTGGTGCCAAAGATCCACAGCTGCTTCACTCCACTAAATGTTAATTACCAGTCACACATCTGCACTTCTTTCCTCCTCGACTCTCCCTTGCATCTTCCTCTCTGTAACACACATCTGCGTCCTCTGTTCCCCCTCGTCCTGTCTCTCACTCGCTCTGTCATCCTGTCTCCTCCGTTTGGTGATGTGCTGCCAAGTTGAGCATGAGGCTGAAAGTATTTCTCAAATCAAATATGCTTTTCACACAAAGTTAAAAGACCACCATCTCATCCTCCAACCCTTCCCTTCCATCTAATACCAGATGTCTCCAAGCTGTAATGATGTGTCAGGGATGGAGCTGCAGCCTCGCAGACAGAGGCGGACACGTGTCCCAAACAAGCCCAACTACTCCCTTAATTTGTGGAGCATCATGAAGAACTGCATCGGCAAGGAGCTCTCCAAAATACCCATGCCTGTAAGTGTATTAGGCAGGGCCCTCCTTCCTGCTGGCTGGTTAACATAAATCTGTGTGTCTCACGTCTTCTTGATCCGCCCATTCAGGTGAACTTCAACGAGCCTCTGTCGATGCTGCAGCGTCTCACTGAGGACCTGGAGTATCATGAGCTTCTAGACAAGGCGGCGCGCTGCGACTCCTCCCTGGAGCAGATGTGCCTGGTCGCTGCCTTCTCCGTCTCGTCCTACTCCACTACTGTCCATCGAACAGCCAAGCCCTTCAACCCCCTCCTGGGTGAAACCTACGAGCTCGACCGAAGGGAGGAGTTCGGCTACCGCTCGCTGTGTGAGCAGGTAACAGCATGACCACAGGGAGTAATGCTTACACACTCACTGACGTGCATGCACACAACCTGTGTTCCCCAAAGCAGTCGATTGCTGCCTATGTGAATATACTTTACATTCATGTCTATATTTCTTCTTAGGTGAGCCATCACCCCCTGCAGCTGCACATCATGTGATTTCCCAACGAGGCTGGACCCTGTGGCAGGAAATCACCATCGCCAGCAAGTTCCGTGGCAAATACCTCTCCATAATGCCTCTGGGTAAGACATTTCATATTCAATAGAGAAGCAAACAAACTGTGTGTTTATCTAAAAGTTCCTTGATGCAAATGTAACAGCCACACCAGGCAGAGTTTACTTTAGAAGGACTCCCACTTGAGAGTAGTATATGACTGTGCTGCCTACCACACAATCTAGAGGAAAAGCGTGAGAAAATGAATCAAGGGTTTTATGACCGTTTTGACAGAAACATAAAGTATGGACATAAAGGGAGCTCTCTATTGCACTGGGATGGCAGAGAGCAGGGTTCTGGTGGCTCAGATAAATAGGAGATTTGACAGATGCATGTTCAGGCAAAGGATGCAGTGGGATGTATCTGACTTCTCTCCTTTTCTGATATATGTCTGCTGTGAGATGCCATGTAACAGAAAAAAACTCTGAAGTGGAAAGCGTTTATCGTTAAATTCCTGTTAATAATCTTCCAGGGTAGGGTCACCCTGGAAATAGATGTAGAAATGCAATGCCTGTGCAGAGGGGCATACATGTGTTGGATCAGTGTTTCCCAAACAGTTTTTTCTGGGGACCATGTGTTTAGAAATGACAAACCATCGCGACCCAGTTAACAATAGGCCTTATCTATAAATAGTGAGAGGAGCGAATTTGTGCGTAAATTAACGTTCGTGACCATTTTTTTCTGCCAATACCACATTAGCTTATTATCTTGAGGAGGTAAACCAGCCATTTTGAAGAAATATGGTGATAAATCAAGACTTTGTTTAATACATTATTGATAACATTTACACAGGTTTAATGAAAATGCATTTAGGCGTTGTTAACAGGCTATATCATTCTTTTTATTTCCTCTCATCAGTTAAAATTTAGGCGGAGTTAACAGGCTCACAATTTTCCTCCCACCGGTAAAACATAATATAGACTAGCCTTTCATATTATTTTCAATGTAAAAAGGATACTACAACAACCACAATAATACGAACACTCAGGCTCTCTCATGTAGCTCAAAGGTGAACTGCAGATGTAAATGTTAAATAAGAGACTATGGAAGAAATTATGCAAATTAATTTGGTGACTTGTTTCTCAGCTGCTATATTTCTGTTCTCTTATATCATTTTGTCCCTGCCCTCGCCAGGTGCCATCCACCTGCAGTTCCATTCCAGTGGGAACCACTATGTGTGGAGAAAGGTCACCTCAACAGTGCACAACATCATTGTTGGCAAGCTGTGGATTGACCAGGTCAGTTTGTCTTATTGGTAACCATTCATCCACAGCTCCAAACCCACAACCCTGCTTTAATGCCCCTGACACCCCTGAGCAGCCTATAGAAGTGTTTTCCTCCGTTATTGCAGTGTGATACAAACCAGCAGAGCAGAGTGCTGTGAAGAAGGGAATCAAAGCCTTACAGCACAAGAATAAGAAGCTTCACAATCTCTAGGGATTGATCTTCAGTTTCTTCTGTTATTAGAGCTTTAATCTCTAATAACACCCTAAAATAACAGCCTCATCTTTCTGTGAGATGGCCCAGTTATGTAGGGGGATGGGCAGGCTTCACATCTGCATGTCTCTCAGTCTGTAATATTTTTTTTCTGCTTGTTTAGAGGTAAAATTCTTGTTTTCTCCTGCCTATGTTTTCTTTTTCCTGTTTCCACTTAAGCTGTGTCGTATCAATTTGTATGTGTGTGTTTGCAATTGTGTTTGAGTGTAGCCCTGGAAGAAGACCTAAAGAACAATATAGCAATTCATCATCTCTGATTTATTACATTGGCGTTGCAATAAGGAGATATCTTGGGTAACGACTATGAAAATCAGCAGCAGTGTTCATGCTGATGTGAATTGATTTAAGGTACCCTGTGGAGTATTGTGTACTTTCAGCTGGTACATTATAACCTACTAGTGACAATATTCACTAAAAATGTTTCCAAAAAATCTGTTATGTTATTTTGGCTATTGGCATGTAAGTTTCACATTCGAGTTAAGCAAAAACAATTCCTCTCTCCAACTTTAGCTTATCCACCAAGAAAAAGTTTTGACTTTGTATTGTTTTGCCTTCTGCATTCAATACTTTTGCTGTCTTTCACCGCCTCCATGCATCACTCTGCTGCCCTCTGGTGCAGAACGGGGTCAGCCTAACAACTCCATGTCAAACTATGGAAACTATGCTGCTACTGCCTTCTCTGCTGCCAGCCAGTGCAACGGAAGACAGTGCTGTCAGGAGCACAGCAAGTGAAGCCAGAGAAAGTGATCTGCACAGCATTAGCATATCATTACTGTACTAAATTTACAGCATATGACATTCCAGAGATTTTAATTTGATGGCTGTTAGATGCAGCGAGATAATGCGTGTGAAGTGTAGGTATGAGGCTTGAGGGGTGTGGCCCTCATGCAAACCATATGAAGACCTGCTCATGTGTTGTTGCTGAAATGTGCTATATAAATAAACTTGCCTTACAGCACCAATAGTTGTCAAAAACTCCACATGGTACCTCTGAGTAAAATATCTGACTATAACAATAAATAAGGTTAGAATCAGTCAGGATGCTTTTTTTTTTAATGCTGTAAACACTGTCAACTGATTTGATATGTTAACACTCTCTTTGTGTGTTTGTCTCTCTCACTCTGTGTCTGTTTGTGTCTGTCTTTGTGTAGTCCGGGGACATTGAGATTGTGAATCACAGGACCAAGGAGACCTGTCAACTCAAGTTTTCTCCCTACAGTTATTTTTCCAGGGACGTTCCACGGAAGGTAAATGCTTTCTCACACAGTTATGTACCCGACCTTGGCAAGACGTCATACATTGCAGGGTTGTCTGATGCTGCCTCCTGCTGGACACTACCAACAAATATAAAGCGTAATAGAGAAAAAGCTCATGGAATGAGGTCACATTGCAGTGAGGTAACTGGAGGTGCACTAATTATCTAAAAATGGGGCAAAACGCTGCCCTTCCTGGTAGTGACTGATGTGGTGTAAGCTAATGGAAATGTACTGGTGTCCTTCCTAGGCCTCTGTGTATATAAGTGCTTAACATTTGGAGGAAAGTAGATGGTGTTACATCGGGACTTGCAGAGAAATAGCCTGCTTTAGTTTCTTCATTCCCTATAGTCAATTTTCTTTTGCTCTTTCCAGGTGACAGGTGTGGTGGCAGATGGTGGCGGTCAGGCTCACTACATCCTCTCTGGTACGTGGGATGATAAAATTGAGAGTGCCAAGATCATTCAGAGCAGCCGAGGGGGCAGTGGATCAGAGGGCAAGCAGAAGACGGTCTACCAGACTTTGTCTCCCAAGCTGCTGTGGAAGAAATACCCTCTTCCGTAAGTTTCATCTGCCTCATAAGGCAAAGCATTGCAATTTATGAGTAGTTGAATAACAGCTGCAATGTTCATTCAATATCATTGATCGTGACACCTCGTAACTCCTGTCAATTTCCTCTTGCACCCTCAGGGAGAACGCTGAGAACATGTACTACTTCTCAGCGCTGGCACTGACCCTAAACGAGCAGGAGGACGGAGTGGTACTGACCGACAGCCGTCTGAGGCCAGACCAGATGCTGATGGAGGAAGGGAGATGGGATGAGGCAAACTCAGAAAAACAGAGGCTGGAGGAGAAACAAAGAGCCGTGAGGAGGAGGAGGGAAGCGGAGGCCTCGGATGCTCTGGATGAAGGTATGCAAAGGAGAGCAGGAAGTGTGGCATGTGTGAGTAAATGACAGAGAGATGCAGCGTTGATAAAGAAAGGATGAAGGGTAAGTATTATGCTTTGCAGTGACCTTCTGATACATGCAGTTGTTTTATTCAGTTCATTTTCAGAATCTGGGCAAAGTTTGGATGAATTCTGCAACTATTGCGCAGTGCTTTATCCATAAATGCAAGAACTAAATGTTTTTGATTTGCCACGACTTTGAATCACAAGCTCTCTAGCTAGCTTCTTCTCCATAGAAAAGGCAACTGAGGCTCATGGTTATCGTAGTATCAAGAGCTATCTGCCAAAAAGGTTTCTCAGAATAGAAGTTGAAATAATGAAAACTGATGGGTAACAGTAATAGCATATCTATAATATTTGAATACTATCTAGCAGACGCCCATGTTTCTGTGATGAAGAACATTATCAATATCATAAAATACATTTTTTAAATGGGAATTCATAGTTATGAAAATGCCGAACCATTAAGTCTCCAGCTATTGATGGTTAGGAATTAAGAAGAAGTACTCATACCCATTAGAACAACTCTTATTGCAGTTCAGCAGGGCTAAAAGCAAAGGGTTAGGTGTAATAGAAGTTGGACTGAACTTTACAGAAAACTTAGCATAAACTTTTCATCCTGTGGCATTCCTGTGTGTGTGTGTGTGTGTGTGTGTGTGTGTGTGTGTGTGTGTGTGTGTGTGTGTGTGTGTGTGTGTGTGTGTGTGTGTGTGTGTGTGTGTGTGTGTGTTTTGTGTAGGCTAGATTGTATTTGATGTACCCATGACTTGTCTTTCTTTTCCTCCCTCTATTGGTGGTCAGAGTGTGATTATGACTCTGGTGAGTGGGGGATGCCCTGTGCCCCTCTGTTGTGCATCACTCCCACACACATATACACACGCACACATACACATAAACACATACACATAAACACACATGCAAGCACACACATACACACCATCCTCTGTGTGTGTCCTCTGTGTGGTCTGCCTCTGTGTGGAACTGCATGATACCCCTCTCATGGAAAAATTGACCTTTCCTGCATACATTTGGCATTTTCATTTAGAAAAATAATATGTTACATGAAATAACAGATACAACTCTAAAATCTACAAGTGTTCTTAATGTGCTAGGGTGAAGCCATGTTAGCAGGTGATTTATTTCATATTGCAACAACAACATAAACAATTTTTTTAATTTATTTTTTTAACTTTTTTTTGACAGGATTTCTGTATTATGAAATACATCATTCTCACATCATTCTCATTTGTATTTTACTGACACCTTTGAATTCATCGTAACATTAGCTTGGTTCACATTTGGCGTGATCCTAAATGCAGGGCACAGCGATTGATTGCTTCCCCTGCATATGCATATGTATGAAGGCGAAATGATCGCTCAGTTAATTGCCTGCAAGTGTGGCTTCACAACTAAAGTGCAATTTAAATGAAATTAATTGAGTAACACCTGTTCTTCTTCCCGCAGGGAAAGAATATGAAGGCTACCAGCCATTGTGGTTCCACCAGAGGAGGGACTCGGTCACTGGAGAAACAAACTTTGTGTACAAGGGAGGTTACTGGGAGGCAAAGGAGAAACAGGACTGGAGCATGTGTCCTAACATCTTCTAACCCAGGAACTCACCCCGGATCACACCTAACCTCATCGGACAGGGAACTGCTCTGCCTCTGGCCCTTCAGCAATGGTGCATAGCTCCATGTGGACCCGTAGTGAGCATGAGAATGTGTTTGTTTCACACACTCTCGGATTACCTCCAAATGTACACTCTCACTCTGTTTTTACTACGGGGAAAAGAAGGGGCGTCTCCTAAGTCTTTGACACTATACTGAAAGAGCAGTGAGATAATGTGTGGATGTGTGATGGTGTTGGAGTTGTGGCGCCACACAATAAAGGCACCTGCACACTCTTGAGATCAGGTGCTCCATAAATCTTACTCACAATGCACTTTTCTGTGTTCACCCGATTTAAGAGTTTTTACCAATTGGACAGAAACTCATATCAAAGCATCTCTGATTATAGACAACTAACAGGGACACAATCATAAACAGACACATAGAGGTAGAATACTGTTAAATACACAGTATTTCAGGGGTTACTTTGAAAAGTGTCCTCATACTTTGTTTTATTCAGCACAATTGAGATTATGCCAGACATTCTTCTTAAATATTAAATTTGTTCCCTCTTTTTCTTTACGGGAATGATTTCAAGTGCTCTTTAATTTCCACTCAAGAAAGAGGCTAAAGCCTGAAAATTGTGTCTGGAAATGTATGCCTGTTAGATTTTGTTATCAGTTATGCAGAAACAAAGTGTTACAAAATTGATCAGATAAATAAGATTTCTGAAAAAAACAAACATGTATATGGATAACCACAGATAAAATAGGTAACATAACTATGAACTTCACTCTTTAAACCGTACGACATGGTATTTTGTGCTGCTTATTTTCGTTTGTGGCAAGACAGTTTTCTTACTTTTAGTTATTTATTGTTACCCTATTTTATAATTCCTTTTTATAAATCAAAACGATTTAAGACAAACGGGTACGAGCCAGGTACAGTTTGTGATTGGCTTTGATCTGAATGAGCTGACAGGAAATGTGGTAAAACTGTCAGTGAGAAAAATTACATAAATACACATAAAACTTAAACATGAACACAGTAAATACACATTTTGGAAAAAGGACACAATGATGGAAAGAAATAAAATAAATAAATAAAACTGGCCCGTACTAAACTCTGTCATGAAAATAAGCAGGACACAAAAAAACATTTCATACCAACTAGCTGTGTTTTCAAAATGTATTGGATTACTTTCTGGTTATATAATATACTTTATCTGTATTTATTAATATTATTGTTAACTACATAATGTCTTATTTAGATTATTTGTAACATGTTGGGTCTCCATAACCAAGAGCTGGTATTTGATTGGGAAAACTATCTATCTTATACAGCAGAGGCTGTTCTATTTGGTGTGAATGTTGGAGTTTCCTTCCAGAAATTACAGTCTGTGAAGTAGTCAATTAGACTAGAGTTTATATAGAGTTAATATGGCTGATTATTCATTTCATATGTTGAATAGGAATTGCCTCGATGCTTCAATGCATCCTAGTCATCTAAATATGCTTCAGACATCTTCCATTTGTGATTCTGATTAGTATAATTCTGCAGTAGACCTAGTGAGTCCTTTAGTTGACATTAGTGCAATGACAGTAACACATTGAATATCCATATCACTCTAAATATCTGTTCTAGCACTATTCACTGTGGTAGACCATACTTTAGTACATATCTCTGTGTTGATGTTGGGAAAATTTCACTCTGTACATGTACTTTACCTTGTCCTTTGGTGCTCTCAGTGATCATATAAAGTATAACAGTAAGTCTGCACCAAAGACATTTAGTGTTTACCACCCAGAACATACAGGACAAGTTGGTTTCTATAGTGTGCATTGCACCAGCTACACTAAACCCATCAGTCACTAGTTTGAAGCTCAGAAGTTTCCAGGAGGACTGCTTTATGTGAGGCTGGAGTGGCTTCAGCTGACATGAGGTCAAAGGTTATAGAAGTAGACAGGGCTGGTTCCTGTAGCACACCTGTACAATTAACTCCAGCCACAGATGACTCCCCCCAGCTGCCGCTCCAGGCTCAACACAGCTCACATGTGCAGTCCTTTCATTCAGTGTTTGTGGACATGCTGATCTGGGATCAGCTCACAAAGGTACCCCCAGTCTTTTGCCTTTAATTGACTGAACAAGGGATGAAGTCCCCTGACCTGTGCACTACATGTCTACGGAGACAAGAGTTTTGAAAACCAGTTAGTATTTTTTTGTAATTAATATTAGGAATGTAGAATTCAAGGCTGGAGGTATTGTATCTACCGTCTAGTCTATTTCTGTGAATATTTTGTGATAAAAGAATGATATTGTAAGATGAAGAATAACTATACTAATCTGAGTAGTAAGTTATCCAGACAGTGGAGTCCAAATGTGAAAACAAATTGACTTGAGCCTGAAGGATTTGGAGTAATTTGACTTTTAATCTAAATTGATTCTGAGAGGATGGATGTTAACTCTTAGGCAGCCTCAATTTGGCTGCAGAATTCTTGTTTTATATTTCCAAAAACTGTATTAAAACACTGAAAATATTTTTATAGAGTCCTTGATATAAGTACATTAGTATCCGTGGTTCAGTGATGATTTCATTGATTAACACATCTGGCAGTTCCTCTGATGTGCAGGCCATCAAGATGTATACAATGTACTGGAAAAGAAATACATTCACATAGAATATTCACAGATTGAAGGAGATGTTCAGTTTGATAAAATGATCTGGTAAGATTCTTTATCTAAGAATAATGATTTGATAATTAAATTAATCATGATTGATGCTTTTTTTTGCACAAAAGATGTTTCTTCTGTCCATTTATGTTAAATGATTTGTTTGTCATGAGCACAGTTTGACCACTCACTAAATCTCATGTCCAGAATGACATGCTTAAAGAGTAATTCAACATTTTTGGAAATACATTTATTCACTTTTTTTGTCAAAAGTTAGATGAGAAGATTGATACTATTCTCTCCAGAGTCGAGAGTAGTATATTTTGGCGAACAAAAGAAAACGTGTATTCCCAAAATGATTAGCTGTTCTTTTTACTTGACAAATGAATGCCTTGGTTCTCCTCTTATAGATTTTTACACAGACTGCAACATCTTCTAACCTGTGCAAAGATACAAGCTCTTGGTAGAGGTTGTGTAGACTTAAAAAAAAATCATATCAAGGATGCCACAAATATGGATGGACACTGTTTGCTCAAGATGTTTAACTTTTGCTATCTTGGATATTGTACAGGTAAATCTGTATCATCATGAACTCACTGTTGAATGGCGGAGAAGAAATTGTTCAAATGGAAAGTTAGTGTGTGATTCTTTTTTCAGCGATCAACCTGAAGTTACTAGAGATTTACTTAAATATATTGTGTTTGAGATGATTTTATATTTGAGAAAACATGTTATATTTTGAATGATAACAGAGAGCTCACCATAACTTTTAATCAGTACATTTCCAGATAACATGACCTCAGTAATTGACTGTGACTTGCCGACTGAAGTTGCCTCAGTAAGGGTCTGTACAGTATCGGACAGCTGTAGCAATAACGCAGTGAGGTGTAGTGGTGTTAGCTCATGGCTGTTGTTGCTTAAACAAAACACTTGTCTGCTTCATGCAGAAAGGGAAAAAAAACAACCAAAGTGTATGTGGAGAGTGTACTTTAGACTAAAAATAACCTCATAATTTGCCTTCCCTATCTGGGAGGGTTCTAATGTAAACCCCGCTCATTGTGTCTCTCATTTCATCTCACTTAATTCACTATGGTGTGATTATTTTAAAGCTCAATTTTTACGCTTTTATTTTCTGATTTCTACTTTCTCATGGGTGCCATTATTCTTATGTTGCTGTTATTTTAATACTGTTTGTATGCATAATGAGCTTGATTTGTGTGCATGCTAGGCACACATTTAATTCTCATTCAATGCTGCTCAGTTATGAAGCAGAGGCAAACTAATGAAGTTATGAGACACATCACTACAGTGGCCTGGTACTAGAGGTCAAAGATGATGACCTGCCTTGACTACTACTCTTACTCCCCAAATACACATAGGTGTTTTCAGGTGAGCTGCGGATTAAACTGAGGTTTTGGTTCTTTTTTTTAAATTGTGTATTTTCTCCCTTAATTTGTACTTGTATAACATTGTCTTTAAATGACAAAGACACAATAAGGAAAAAAGAAGATAATAAAGTTGTTATTGTTGACACTGGATATCCGTCTGCTTTATTTTTTCTGCTGAACAGCTGGAAGATGGGATTGCCTTAAATTATGTATTTGAGATTTTTTGCCAGTTTTGATAC
Organism: Anoplopoma fimbria; assembly: GCF_027596085.1. Classification (NCBI taxonomy): domain Eukaryota; kingdom Metazoa; phylum Chordata; class Actinopteri; order Perciformes; family Anoplopomatidae; genus Anoplopoma; species Anoplopoma fimbria. Next base: position 4,374,045 of record NC_072461.1, read on the forward strand.
AAAGAAAGTCTTCATTATTACATGAAAAACTGACAGGAGCTGAAGCAGTAACATTACTACTTTAAAATAATATATCAAGCTTAGACTTAGTAGGAAGCAACACAATGTAATGCAGTACAATTTTAAATTGGACAAAAATAATAAATTCAGGCAATTACAAAAGCCCTCCCTGAGTTTGTAATAAAACTTTTTACAGATTTTAAATCAATCACCTGTAATTCAATCCTGACACTATATACTGTGCAGCATTGCCAAGGTGCAGTACCATGTCAAGGCCATTCTTAATGGAGTGACCACCAGAGAGGGACTTGGACTCTAAACACAAGGGTGGCCCTGTAGTGCACAAAACAAGTTTTAGTATTTGGTGTGGCTTTACTTTGGGTTGAAAAGCCAGACACTTACTTATGAGACACAGGGAAAATGATCAAAATCCTGACATTTTGCCTGCCTTCATATCAACCCACATAGGGTTGAACGTCAAAGGCAGAATTTTAGTATTATACTGTAATACTTCTCAATGGAGGTCTTGTGTGATATCCTGTACTGCAGTTGTAGGCCTGCAATCTTGTAATGTTTGAGTTAGGAAGCTCCTTTTTTTTTACCCATGTAGTCCAAGATTAGCAATTAAAATAGTAGTGAATGCTATGATGTTATATGTAGACACTATGAGGGTACAGTTCTGTACATGATTAGGGCCCTACCACTGAGGAATCTGAGTTCATGTGTGGGGAACTGGGAGATTTGGGCCTTATTAGGTGAGTTAATGTTTGTCAGTTGATTCTAGTATTTAACCAGCTGATGCATTTTAGACTTGATGTATTTAATTAGTATGACCTTTAAGGCCAACACAAAATAAACAAATAAAAGAGTTAATCATTTCCTCACCAAAACCTTACTCCTGTGATTTGATGAAGGCTTCGAAAAACCTAGACATTTTTACATATTTATTATTATATTCCTTTATTGATCCCCATGGGGGAAATTCAAGTGTTGCAGCAGCTCAACTACACAGACACAGACAATAAATACACATACTATACAACTACACAGACAATAAATACACATACTATACAACTACACAGACAATAAATACACATACTATACAACTACACAGACAATAAATACACATACTATACAACTACACAGACAATAAATACACATACTATACTATACTATACAACTACACAGACAATAAATACACATACTATACAGCTACACAGACAATAAATACACATACTATACAACTACACAGACACAGACAATAAATACACATACTATACACAGACAATAAATACACATACTATACAACTACACAGACAATAAATACACATACTATACATAAATACACTACACAGACACAGACAATAAATACACATACTATACAACTACACAGACACAGACAATAAATACACATACTATACAGCTACACAGACACAGACAATAAATACACATACTATACAACTACACAGACAATAAATACACATACTATACTATACAACTACACATACTATACAGCTACAATAAATACACATACTATACACTACACAGACAGACAATAAATACACATACTATACAACTACACAGACAATAAATACACATACTATACAACTACACAGACAATAAATACACATACTATACAGCTACAGACAATAAATACACATACTATACAACAAAAGAAAGATAGAACAGGAATAAAAATGTACATGTATATCCACATGGGGGGGGGCTGGTCAGCATGTTGACAGAATTGACATATTTGCATGAAAATATGTAAAAATCCAAATATTTAGACAATTTTACAGACTGTTATTTAAGTCTCTTGAACTACAGCCCTGCAAACTCCCCTCTGGGCTCAACTTTGGCGCTAATATTGACACTGCACCGTCCTGTGCTGTTTGACCGTTTCCAGGGCAACCGACCGAAGCTCCCGTCAATCAGGACTTCAGCTGCGAGCTTCACCGGCGCTTCAGTCAGAAGAGTCAAGGTCAGCGTCGTCCCCTGAAGGTAAGTAGGTTATGGATTCATGAGGCATTACAATGATGCTCACACAGTTTAGGAAATGAAAATGAGACATTGTTCAAGCAAAAAAAGTTATGTGAGGTTTCAGATTGGATGTAATTACATGTTAGTGGTGTTAATCATTTTGCAAATCCAATAAATGAATGGGAAAGACTCAACAATGTGATTCTTCAGGTAGCTTGTGCTAAGAAAATAGTTATTATAACACTAGTCTTGGCTTTTAGGCATTTCAGTCATGGCTAGCTAAACATTTCAAATCCTGCATTGTAGTGATTAAGTCCACTGACTTGTATAGCTCTTGTGCTTAATGTTTGTTTTTGGAGTGGAAGAGACAGGAAGACACAGGAATTTATAGTCTTCTTGTTGAAAAAGAAGCCAGTTCGGCTAACAAGCTAAATTGTCTTGGTTTCCTGGACAACTGAGCAACATAAACCCCCCACACCTTACCACTGCCCAGTCAGCCTCAACTATAGTACCTACTGGGAACGTTGTGTCTGTACGGTTCTGCTGACGTCTGAATATTTGTCTTCAGCAATAGCACATGGCAGACAGAGTCTATGACGGTGTTGAGCAAGATGCAGAGGACAGAGATGATCTTCTTTACACAGGTTGTATTAGCAGTCCATCTTTATCATTAACATCTCACCTTTTTGGGAATCTGCATCCACTCATGTTTAACCTTTTGTCTGCCTTCACAGATATCAACAATAGCAGCAATGTGTCTGGACTGGACTCTCCTCCTCCCAAACTGGACCCCTGTGACCTTCTCCTGGATGCTATTGATGCTCAGCTTGGTCAGCTGCAGGTCTGTGGTTTTCATTCCGGTCTGTCTGCTTGACTGTATGTGTTATCTGGAATAAATGTTTTAGGTAATAAGTGTGATTAATATATTTAGGTCCAGCCCCAGAAATGTCAGACAATTTCCAGAGAGCATGGTGGCACTGACGCAGGTAATTTATGTCATAAAACACAAGTTAATACATTTTTTCTTTTCGATTGATAATCTGTGTTTTAATTTTTCGCCTAGCTCCTCTCAGTTGGAGTCAATCCCTGAGCAAAGACACAGGGTTTGGGAGTACAACTCAAACAAGTGACACTCCCATGTCTTGTCTTGATTTGATACACACTCCAAAGATGGAACAAACATCAGGTAATATTTCAATTTACATACTATACTATTCAATTTTCCAGATGAACTAGTACTTTTTTCTTGACATTTTTTTAAAAACTATGCTATATTTTCAACATATTATACCTTGACTTTTTCCTTGCTGCTTTTGACATTTTTCGTCACACTTTACAATGTTATTTTTTTTTACGTACAATACTATGACCTTTTCCAAGCCTTTTTTTGACATACCGTACTTGACTTTTTTCAAGTTTTTTTGACATACTATACTATGACATTTTTCATGACATTTTCTGGCTTACTATCCTATGACATTTTTAGACATTTACTATGACTTTTTATGACATATTTAGACATACAAAACTATGACTTTTAAATAATTTTTTTGACATATCAACTATGAATTTCTACGACAAACTAACATTTGACTTTTTCGTTATACTATGTTTACGATTATGATTGTTTACATAAATAATATTTTTCGACTTACTATATTGTGACTTTTTACGCGTTTTATACTGACATACTATAACTTTTTTGACATATTATACTATGACTTTTACAACATATTACACTAAGACTTTTTTAATGCTTTTTTTGACATACTATACTATGACTTTTTTATGACATATTTTGACATAGTATACTATGACTTTTTTCATGACATTTTTGACATACTATACTATGACTTTTTATTAATTGTTTTAACATTCTATACTTTTATTTTTTCATGACTTTTGACATGCTATACTATGACTTCTTTCATGCTTTTTCTGAAATACTATGCTATGATTATTTTATGAACATTTTCAACCTATTATACTATGACTTTTTTAATGCTTTTTACAACATGTTATACAATAACTTTTTTCAAACTTTTTTCAAAACACTATACTGTGATTTTCAAACGATACTTTTTCATTATATACTACTTCCTGTTACATTTTTCAACATACTATATAATGACTTTTTTATGACATATTTTGACATACTAAACTATGACTTTTTATGAAATTTTTGACATGCTATACTGTTACTTTTTCATGACATTTTATGACTTTTTTGACATTTTTCGATATACTATACTATGACTTATTCATGCTTTTTCCAACATGTCATACAATTACTTTTTTCATGACATTTTCATCATATTATACTAAACATTTTTTCATGTTTTTTTTCCACATACAGTATGATTTTTTGACAACATTTTTTAAATTACATTTTATGACCTTCCTCATATTTAAGGAATTCTAGACTTTGAATTTTTTAAACATAATATACTATGAATTTTTTCATGCTTTTTTTTGACAAACTATACTATGATCTGTACTGTGATTTTCTATGAAATATTTCAACATACTATACTATGACTTTGCCAACATACTATGACATGAATTCTTTTCATGCTTTTTCAACATACTATACTGTGACTCTTTTTATTCTTTTATCGACATACTATACTATGACATTCAATAAAATGTTATGACTTTTTACAGTATTCTATACTCTATTATGACTTTTTTTGACAGACTATACTATGACTATTTTTCAGAAAGTTTATGACATACTACTATGAATTTTTTCGACATACTTTCCTATGAATTTTTTCATAATTTTCTTTTCAACATACTATACTATTGCTTTTTTCATAAAATGTTTTGTCATAATATACATTGACATTTTTTCCTCAAACTATACTATGACTTCTGTCATAACATTTTCCGTCAAACTATACTATGTGTTTTACATAACATTTTTTAACTTGACTTTCACATGTTATTATTCGTCATACTATACCATGACTTTTTTCATGCTTTTTTTCAAAACACTATACTGTGACTTTTACCTGACATACTGTAATATGACTTTTTTCGACCTACTACAGTATGACTCTTTATGACATTTTTTGACAAACTATATTATGACTTTTTTGACGGACTATACTATGACTATTTTTCTGATTTTTTTTGACACACTACTATAATTTCTTTGACATACTTTACCATGATTTCTTTTCGACATACTATACTATGACATTTTTAGACACGTTTATGACATACACTGACTTTTCATTAGTTTTCATGGCCTACTATACCATAACATTTCTTATGACATACTATACTATACTATACTATACTATACTATACTATACTATACTATACTATACTATTCTTTTTGGTATGACAAGCTATAATATCTTGTAAAACATACTCTACTTTGACATTTCCCTAATTCTATAGTTTGACATTTTTTTATTTCATACCATAATTTGCCCTTTTTGTTGAATTTAAAATATGAAATTTTAGGGCAGCTTTATGACAAAGTTTTGACATTTAAGTAGCCAGCAAATGATTGAGGGCCGCATTGGAAAGGTTCACACAAGACAAAACATTTTTCCAATTCACCTCCACATTAATCAGTTAATCCCACATTAATATCTTTCTGAGGATTGTCATTGGCCAGTGGGCTGCACTTTGGGAAATTATGGTTTATATGAAAGTGTTACCTCCTTAGTGCAACAGGAAAGCAGAACCAAGCTTTTTCCTCTTCTCTTCCCCCAGAAAGGAGAACAGCTTTCCAGGATGGTCCGGTCACTCATCAAGAAACTAAACAGAAATTAGACAGAAGAATAAGAGACAGAGAGGAAATCGTGTCTCAAAGGGAACAGGTCATCTGGAGGCTCAAGAGGCTGCTTGGAGACACATGTAATGAGGCAATGATGGCTGGAGAACCCCCCCCTCCTTCTGACAGCATCTGCACTGAGGACTTTGTCAGATGCTTCAGAGACGAGATGGTTGAATTGGCATTGCCAGGGAGCAATATGCAGCAACTAGACAAAGAGGAATTAACTGAAAGGACAGTGACATCTGGTTGTGACAATGGCCAGAGTGAACAAAAAGGATATAGTATTCTTAATGTCAGAACATTAACAACTGCAGGAACAGCAAGGACAGGGAAAAGCAGTAAAGACACAGAGACTGATCACTATTGTCAAAGAAAGGCATTGGAGAAATGTCTTGATGACAACTACGAAGTAAACACATCATGGAGTGAGAAAACAGGAGCTGACGAGAGATACAAAACACCACAGAGGCTTGGTGATGATGGCAGCAGTGAGTACTCTCTTTAGAAACTCTTGCTGAGAATATTTCTAGTGCCCGGAGGATTAAATCTAACTCACAGAACTATCCTCCTATGATATCTAATGGGCATATTGCCTTGAAATGTATTGAGGCCATTTATTACCCTCAGAGGATGAGCCCTTTGAAAAGAAATCTGTCATTATCCCCAAGAATCATACAATAAGTATCTTTTGTACCAGCACTTTTGTATTGTTGGTTATAGTTTACATTAAGCCTCTACAGCACACCAACCTGCATCTAGACTAGGTGTGACCCAGATTAGACGATTTGATCAAATGAGTTTAATACGACTGCCAATCTCACAGTCAAACATCACAGTGGTGGTAAAATGTGGTTATTAAACAAAAGTTCATGCCAGTCGGGCTATATGGGGGTGCTGACTGTCTGATTTTACGTAGCATTACTTGGTTTCTCCCAAGAAAACGCTATTTATGCTATAACGCTTGTTTTGGTATAAATACCAGCCTAATAAAACATTCTGTTAATGAAGAATTGAAAATAACTCATGCGATTTTAATCAATCAATCAATCAATCTAAGATTGTCTTGACTTTCATTTTGTATGGGTCATTTACACCTTTATTTCTCTCTACACTTTTAGTCTTTCACAGAACAGAGGTTGTAACAGAACATGACACCCTGCGGCAGAACAACAGCCATTCTCCTATGGGCAGGTGCTTGGCAGGTACCACGCACAGATAACACTGCACCTTCAATCAAAGTCTAGCTAATCCTCTTGGAAACTCTACCAATAGAAACATTTGACTCATGCAGCAACATTCTCTTAAAATTCTCTCATGTTCTTTCTTAATTTTCTGTTATGCAAAAAAATATGAGAAGCTGACTCCAGATGCACTAAACAATACTTAACCTTCCAAATCTGCTTTTACCAACATGTGCTAAATTATGAATTCCATTTGATCATACATTGGAGGCGTGTGGCTGATTGTTTATTACTGGCATAGGTAACACCCTAAAAACTAAATAAGTCAGGTGTTGTGTTGTGTGCAATTACCCTAGTACAAGCTCAAGATTTGGAGAGATGCTACCAAAAAGTCTGTAGGAAAAAGAATTTAAGCAATAGTGATATGGGACTGTTGAACAAACCTTAATGAAGTGAAAATGTTAGAGCATCAGTACTGGCATCTTAGGAAAATCAAAAAGCAGCAGTAAATAAGCCATTCAGTCCCTGAACCCACGCAATATCATCCAAGGGTTTTTATAGTCTTAATTGGGATGAGTGGACCAATAGTATTTCTTTAGCCCACAAATGTAAATATTAAATCAGTATGATTACTCTAAAATATATAATAATCTAGTTTTTTTTTTATGTTCCTCAAATGTAAAGCATGTGTTTCCTTGCATTGGACAAACAATTTGTTGACTGTGAAAACAAGATTATTATTGTTATTATTTTGGTAAGCATGCTCTTGACCGTTAAATTACCTCTCACGTAAGAGAAAGCAAAAATAAGAAAAAAATGGTGAATCCCAGAAATCAATTGGTACTAATAAAATAAAAAAGAACAAATTGTGGATATAACAAAAATAAAGAAATTAGTTTTTTATATTGCATCCTGCATGAGACCCAGTGTTTGTCGGCTGCTTGTATCTCTTGTAGGAGTACCTATTCGGAGTTTTGACACCGTGTCCATTGACAGTGACCTTGACTCAGTCTGCACAGAGCAAGTCAGGCAGCATATTCAAAGGCGGCCAGGTGAGAGACTGCAGCAAAAAAAAAATTTTTAAACAGAACATTTGATATTGAAAGTATCACCTCTAGAAAAACAGCCAATAACAAAAGAGCTGCAAGGACACAAACTAAACAATTTAGAAAAGTAATATTAAGAGTGCAAAAGAATATGTGTGAAATTACAGCTAACATAATTTCTGTGAAACACCCAGGACGGCGCTCTCTCATTCAGGCTGTCACAGTCATGGATGACAACTGTACCAACCACAGTGACTATGACACACCCACACAGGAAGAAAGTGAACCTCAATTTACATCAGGTAAAGCACGACTGTGTAATCCTTTATGAGTCCACTGTGATGAAAGAGAAATGTAATCCCTAAATGTCACAGAAGTTTCCTTTCTTTGTTTACAAAGGCCAGAGATCCTCTGATGAAGATGTACAAAACAGGAGTCCTTCTAAAGCACAGCGTAATAAGAGAGAGACTTACAGGTAATTAATGTTGAAGAACATTTAAAAATATACTAATCATTTTCGTCTTCTCTTCAATGTTGTGGACAAGATATTATGTTTTATATCGTTCTGACTAGTACACTGTGAATGTTTGTGTATCACAGACTTGTGTGTTCTTTGGGTGACAATGATAATGACACAGATGAGGAAATAAATCACTGGAGCAGGCAACGCAGGCCTGTAGGAACATCAAAGAAGATACAGTCTGATTGGGCCAAGATGAAAGAGCGGCTCTCTACAATCAGACAAGTGCGAATTAATCTGCAAATCATATTTAGTATAATTTGAGAAATGTTTTATGTCAATTTTCTAAATTATCCTGTGCACATGTGTATGAGACATCACTTGATTTGTGTGTCTGGTTAAGAAATGTGAGAAAGAGGAGATGACACTACAGAAGAAGAAGGCGCAGATAAAAGATGTTGAGCTCTCCCTCTCTGAACTTCAACAAAGAAGAATGGTAATGTGTAGTATCATATACACAGTAGTTTATCAAAACACTGCAAACAGAAGTCCCACTAGTACTCACAGTTTTTGGTATATGTCCCAGCATGCCTTGCAGGAATTAAAGCAACTGACTGTAGAGACAGCAAGGATGGAGAAGGAGAAGAGGACTCTGGAATTCGTTCTGAGAGACAGCAGGGCAGGGCAGGACTCTATTAGGTATAAAAACAAACTCCAACTATCTGTACTATACAAAGCTGTATAAATCAACATGGTAACATCACACTTTATGAATATAATCCTGTGCTGTATAAAGGATAGTAATGCAATAATGAATGTGTTTTAGCTGCCAGCTGAATGGGCAGCAAAGGCAGACCGAGTCTGGTATCTTTGAGGTAAGAGACATGGAAATTGCAACCCTGAATCAATGTAAACAGACTGTTAAGTGCTCAGTCATTCACATGTTATATGTCAGGATTTTTCTTATTACACGTTTTTGATCCCCCACTGTTCCACAAACAGCCCAGTCACGTAATGTCAGTGCTGGAGAGGAAGGAGATGGAAAGACAGCTGGATAATGCCAAAACAGAACTGTTTGCTGAACAGCGACGTTCAAGAAAGAAGCTAGAGTCCATACAAGAGGTGCTGTGTTAAGGCCTATTTCTACTTTTAATGACAATACAGTTATAGTATAAACCAAGATCAAAATATATTTAATGTAATTGTGTTCACACTGTAAAAATACAATTCTAAATAATATAAAACAATACATAATCCCAAATTATAACTACAACATTATATTCCTTTACATTAACCCTTTCATTGATATTTAAATCACAGATAATGTATTAAACATGTTATTAAGTTTTCCTTTACATTTTTTAGCTTCTTTTTAGCTGCTTTCTTATAGTTATTGTTAGAGCGAAACTATAGGAAAAAGTTATTTGTTTTGTTGTGAAAGACAGATCTGCCATTTGTGTTAGAAAGTATCTCTGGATATGTGTTTATGTGTGATCTTGGAGCAGAGGCTGGAGGAGACTCATGAGGAGCTCCAGAGAGTCACAGAGGCAGAGAGCTTACTGAGGAACACTTGTGCTTCTCTGGAAGAGAAACAGAAGCAGAAAAAGGAACAGATCCAGGTGGCACCTTATGACATCATACTCTAATTTCCAAACATATAAAATCTAATATTTATCTGCTAAGCAAATGGCACACTGTCAACATGCAAGTTCATTTATTATGTTTTCCTTACTATTGTTTCCGTGTCTCTTTCTATCAGGCAGTAGAGTTTCAAGTAGGCAAACTTCAAGGGGAACTGGGAGAATGCAAGATCAGAGTGGGCACTCAGGAGAAGATGTTGGCCCAAAAGGAGCTACAGATGCTAGATTTGCATGAGCAACGTGGGGCCTTACAAGCAGAAAGAGACGGCCTGAGGGGGGAGCTACAACACACGAACACCCAGCACTGCACTGCACTGAAAGAGGCCCACCAGCATGCCCATAGAATGATGGTACGCGCTGTGGTTTTTAAGTTTAGACGCTTTTTTTTTTGTTGAATAATTTAACATTAAGAAGGGCTCCTTTTTTTTTATTCAGGAGGCGGCATTGACGCAGCAAAAGAAAGAATTGGCTTTGGCTCATGAGCAGCAAATACAAAAGGTGACAAACAATTCTGCAGACTAAAATATTGATTCTTTAAATGACATCTACATAGTTTGATTAATGATGTAGCATTCCCTCTGGCTGTTCGCATACTCAGCTTAATGACCAGACTGAAGAGGAAAAGGCAAACACTTTGAAAGAACAAGCTCTGTTTTTCACAAGACACATTGAGTCTTTGAAAAGTTCTGTTCAGGTCAGTGTGTTCTTACTCTTACACAGTGTTGGTGGCACTGGTGGGCATTAAAACCTTTGGTGTTTTCGTGATTATTGCACGATAAAATATACATACAGTAAGTAAAAACACTCCATGGGGTAACTTTTAATGTGATCCTCTCCTATTCTGGCAGCTAAAAGAAGAAGAGGCAAAGGTGCTGAGGGGTTCTCTTGAGCAGCACCAGAACCGAGAAGAGGAGCTACATCTAAAATCCTTGGAGAAGGTACTCTGATAATCCGCTTCCTAAAATATACAATATTTTCCAACACGATTGCATTTTATGCACAGTGTGCTTCCATTTAGGTGCACAAAGCGATAGAGGAGGAGAGGAGGAAGTGGGAGGCAGAAAAAGTGGAAGCAGTGCAGGTGCGCTGTGGAATACTGGAAGAGCAGAATAGAAAGAGCCTGGAAAGCATGAGGAGTGAGATGCAGCGAGAGAAGAGTGTAGAGCTGGCTCTTCAACATGAAGTGGTGGAACTAAAAACTGTAAGGGGACGCACAATAATGACATGTTACATTACCATCTTAAATAAACCAGAAGTGTATTCTGATTCTATTCTGATTTCATTCTCTGTCTATGGTTTTCTTTTCATCTGGAAGAAAGTGCAAGATATGGAGAGTGAAAGCTGTGCGCAGCAGAGGGTGCAGGAGTCTTTGCTGGCTGTTATTTGCAAATCACTTAAAGAGGAGCACCGGGCCGAGCTGCAGAAGTTGCAGAGACAGATGACACAGGTGCATGAAAACCGCAGAAAGCAATTATTTGCAGGAAAATAAGATGTGGTGCTGTAGAAACTCTGACATGGTGTGGTCTTTGGTCACAGGAGAGTCAGAGGGCAGTGCTGCGGCTCGAGCAGGCTGTTCGAGTGGCAGAGAAGGAGGCTGAAAAGCTCAGAATGAAGCTAGAAGAAAGCGAGAGCAGCCATAACCAAATCACAGCTGAGCTGGAAGAGCAGCTCAGGCACTGGGCCCAGGTGCTGGGAGCAGAGTGCCATCATCTACACCTCTTAGTGGAGCAGAGTGGAGCCAAACAAAGATATGCGCAACTACCTCACAGGTATAATTCCTGTTCTGATTTCAATACATAACTGGTTTAGAAATAGGTGGATATTTTGTAGGCAACATGATGTGCTTGTTATTCTGACGCCTTGTGCAGTCCTACAGCAGCTGAGGCTCTAACAAACCTGAGAACATTAAGAGAGCAGCTGAAGCACTTGATCAACCATATGCAGCAAGAGCTCGATTCACAGAGAGAAACCACTGAGCAGCTGAGAAAAGACAAGGTATAGTTCAGACTGTGCCTGGTGTTTGCAAAAACAGCACATTACATGTATACATTAATACAAGTCCATTTTTTCAGGAGCGAGAATTGAGCATCCAGAGGCAGCAGCTGAGGATGGACAGAGACCAAGCCTTGGATTCATTAAAGGAGCGTCTCATTCAGGTATGAACAATCAGACTTCATAAGGCTCACGTCGGTCCACATAGAAACAGAAAACTCATAACTCACCACATGATTATGCAACGCCATCCGTTTCTGCAGGAGCACATTGAGGAGTTAAGCAGTCTGAACTGGCCTCATATGTGTGAAGGAGGAGCCGAGGTTGGAGGGGTGTCAGCATCTCTACGTAAACAGCTGAAGGCCAAAGACCTGGAGCTCAGGCAGGTTCAGAGGAGCATGGGTCAGTGGAAGGAAAAGACTGCAGCTCGTCTGGCGTGCAAGTTTGAAGAAGAGTTGACAGCTGAATTAGAGAGGTAACAAACTACAATCCAGTAAAATAAAGCTCAATAAATTTGTTTTTAAAGTCACTAAAATCACTTTTAAATGTGAACCAGGTTTGCTCCTCAGTCAGAAATGGCCCTGAATCCAATATAACTTAATAGAATAGAAATACTATATAAAATGGAAATTAAAGATATTGTTCTGTTCTATATTTAAGTTTTGCTCAAATTTTTGCCATCCAACAGGTGCAAGACAAAGTTGTTAAGGGGCAGGTAACTGGTTTCTAATGGCATACTAACCAGCTGTCTGTCCTTACAAGAGCATGATCTCACTTCAACTCACTGCGATATGCATTTTGTACCATAGATGTAAAACTAACTGTAAATTTAAACCTTTACCTTCATGTTGTTATGTTAAATATTAAAAAAACCTTTTCAAATGCAGGTTTGTTTGCCTTCCAGAAAACCATCAAAGCACCAAGAGGAGAGGCGGAGAGATCCTGAGAAACCTGGAGGAGAGATGACACTTAGTGCAAATGTAAATGCTTTTCTGTTCCCATGAGGGCATGAACACCAAGCTCTAACAGATCTGTAACCTAAAGATAGACAATATTCATCTGTTTATTGAAAAGAAAAACTTGTATTTCCCCCTTCAGGAAGCTCAGAAATCAGTTTGCTCTCCCTCCCTCCATGTTGTGGACTCTGCTGCCTCCCACAGCCCCTCAGACGTGGCATCATTTAAGCTTCTACGTTACCTCCAGAGCAGAGTCAAGCAGCTCCGTGTAGAAAACCAGACCTACAGCTGGAGCCCAGCGCCTTCAAATACAATCCCTTTGGATTTGTCAGGATCCTGTTTTACAACAGTGAGTGCATTGTTTTGATAACCACTAGCTGCATTCACAGTGGTGATAAACAAGTGAGCTGCAGGCATTAGTAGTTAATGCACATGGCACTATTTACATTTATAAATGACATACTACCTGCTTGTCCTCTGAAAGACACTCGGCACATCAGGACCTGATTTGAAATCCTCTAAGTCAAAATAAATGTATCAGTACTTCCTGAAGAGGAGGGAAAAACACTGTAAATGTGGCATTATCATTAACATTTCAATATTATTTTTGTGCTTGCATATTATAATACTTATACATAGTAAAATACTGGTGTCTCCTTTGTAGATCACTCAAGGTCAAGACGCTGCTGGGATTCAGAGTCACGTTCAATCAGGACAGTCATGAGTTAAGAAACCTTACTGTGTGTGTGTTACCTGATATCATGTGATGCATTTCATCTTTTGTTGCCGCAGCAATGAATCATTCACTGTTACATGTGCTTAAGATTGCAGATTAACAAGCAGAGTGACAAATGCCATAACCGAAGATCAGTTCATTTAGTTTACGTTCCTGTGTTGAAGCAGTCAAGTTTTTATGGCTCAAGGTTGCAATGAACTCTGAATGAGTGATAAACTGACATTTTACTGATGATCATGTGAGTTATGTCAGCGAACATCATTAAGCTGGTCTTTGTGGGAATCTTTAGTATAATCATAAATTTAACAAGATGTTGAATTGTAAAATAAACGTTCTGTAGACTTCTTGGCAGCCAAGACAAGATTATGTCATTAGCATTTAATATAACATCTTAATTAACTTTGTGAAAAAGTCTATTCTTAATGTAAAATGATCCTTGTTTTCACACCTGGCCTTTACTGAATGAATAAAATCATCCTCAATAACCACAATGACATGACTCTACTTGACCCTCAAAAGGGTATTGGACACAGTCAATCTTTTCATTTTGATTGACAAATTTGAGGCTGTTGCATTCAATAACCTAATAGTTCATTGATTTAATTCTTACTACACTAATTTTTTTAAATACACATGTATGTATGTATGTATGTATGTATGTATGTATGTATGTATGTATGTATGTATGTATGGTCACTTGTTGCATTCCACAGGGGTTCATCCTGGGACTCCTACTCTTCCTGATATACCGTATCTAATGATGAACGCATCACAATGTTCACAATGCAGAATCTCTACATGGACAATGTAAAAACAAATAAAAAAACAATAACACTCTGTGGCTGGTAGCAATTGTGGTAATGTATATATGAAAATACAATCAAATCATCCAAAAGGTGCATTTCCATGACTTCTTAACAAATTTCTCAAAGCTCAAAGATGGCGTACTTACCAAGCACTGAAGATAATATTTCTACCACAACAAGTACAACAGCAAGCAGGAAGTCATGCTGTGAGCCAATGTGAAAACAGGCAGGAACAACATTGCGTGTCCTGTTAACGATGCCCAGAAGCTGAACATAAAAACTGTACAAAATTCAGATGCTTCACACTGATGTTTAACAAAGAACTTCATATTTACAGTTAATCAGTGTGTTGTTGGCCAGGCTTTGGCAAAATAATTCACAAATGATCTAATATCTAAGGGCATGGGTATATTCTGGTAATTGGGGAAAAAATTGGTTATGTAACACTGTCAATAGAACTTGTCAAGGTCTTGATATCATGACAGTTGTCTTGAATAAAGCTGAATAATTAGGTCAACGTTTTTGCTACATGTTACATATAGTTGCTTGGGATTATGGTCGACAAACAGAAAATGTGTTGCACAAACAGTCCAAAACAGCACAATATACGTGTTAAGCCAATATGCCTTGCCAAACTGACCAACCTCAAGTGGTCCTGAGTCCTTTATAGTCTTTTGTGCGACTTCATTTCAAGTCTTTTACTTTGGCATGGCTTTTCAAGCCAACAAGAACTATTACATTTCCATGTCCTCCTCTCCAGAGCTGTGGGCCACAGGAAAGCTGTACAGAGCAGATTTTGTGTCTGCAGGTGGACTGGAGGGGCTGAGAGGACTGTGAGGGGCGGGAGATGGACATGGAGTTGGGGGTTGCCGAGATACTGTCTGTTGTTTACGTTGTTTCTGTAATGAGCCCTTTCGCTTGCGACAGAAGGGATCGTCTGGCGGCCGCCACAACACCAACTCCATGCAGGAATGGCTCCTAAAAGGTACAAGAAAGAAGCAGGTGAGATGAAAATAAACAGTGCAGGAAAAAAGGTGTACAGAGCTTTTCAAGGAGGAAACGGCAGAACATGAGTCATGTAATTAAAGTTACTTCATGAAACATTAAACGTTCCTATAACAAAATGAGGAGAACTTACACAGACTGGGCTACCGTGTGCGGTAGGATGTCGCTGATGCCGCGCTGTAGACCCTCCTTCAAACTGTCAGAGATCACCAACACCGGCCGTCTCGGGGCTGGCTCCAAATCCAGATCTTCATCCTCATCATCATCCTCCAGTGTTATTCTGTGATAAAGAAATAAAGCGTTCAGTATGTGCTGATGTCACATTTTCAAGTAATACAATACAACCCCCAAAGCCATCAACACCGCTGAAAGGAAAAACAAACCCATTGTGGTTGGCAAATTGGGGGCGCTGCAAATGTAAAGGTGAATGAAATTAAAGAACCGCACAGTCTGTGACAATGCAGTATATGTCTATATAGGGGTAGGTAGATATGATAAATGAATTACTAGATAATTATCACAGCATTAACTTGATATCGGTAAGTGATGTTAATAACTTAGGTATTTAGAATCATTAATCAGGTATTTCTTTAAAACAAAATCCTAAAGTCAACATTTCTTTATCAAACTTACATTTTTAACAGTTTTTGATACATTTTAAACATTCAATAATTTAGACATTAGAGCTGTGACCCACTCAAATAATACTTTTCTCACGTAGCAACAATATGGCAAGAAAATAAATGATAATATTAAATAATCACACACATATATATATAGCTCCTCAACAGGGAAGCACAGTTACACTAAACAAACCATTAAAGCATATGCATAGCTAGTTGGAGGTAGGAATTTTGGGCATAAGGTGTCAGTTTGAGGTCTAATTCTAACAAGCAAGCTGACAGATAATTGGCAATTTCTGCAACATTTTACACACACTGCATATTGCCTACCTGTCTTCGATCTCCTGAAGTTTCCTCTGAGCCGACTCTATCTCCATGCAGGAGCTCTCTACCTCAGGACGGGGAAGAGCAGAGGAGGGCTGCCGCGAAGTCAAGATCTGAGATGCAGGACAGGGCTGCGGAAGTGCAGGCACAGGAGGGCAGCTGTTGACTGTAGGCCAGTCATGACGAGGGCTAGTGTTTGACTTCTCTGAAATGTCCGCTTCTGCCTCGAACATTAGCCTCCTTCTTTTAGCAGTGCATGCCCTGAGAGAAAACATCAAGATATTTATCACAACTCTCATATGTGACTACTCCGGGCGGCTGTGGCGTAGTGGAGAGCAAGGTAGTTCTCCAATCAGAGGGTCAGTGGTTCGATACCCGGCTTCGGCAGTCGATGTGTCCTTGGGCAAGACACTTAACCCCAAGTTGCTCCTGAAGGCTTGCCATCGGTGTGGACTGGATGTTGCATGAATGTTAGTTAGAGTCTGATGGTGGCACCTTGCATGGTAGCCTGTCATCAGTGTGTGAATGGGTGAATGATATGTAATATACTACTGATTGTAAGTCGCTTTGGATAAAAGCGTCTGCTAAATGACTGTAATGTAATGTAATGTACTCCAAGCGTGGTCAAATATTAAAAGTAAAACTCTCTCACTTACTCATCTTCAACTCTCCTCCTGTGCTTTCTAAGGGATCTGGTCTCCCAGCTGCTTTGAAAGAGAGGCACAGATGAGTCAAAACACAAGATTAAAACATGTCAGGTTAAGAGCTGATATTGTGTTTCTTACTAATGTATGAAGGGGAATTTACAATCCCAGATCATCAGCTACATACTTGTTAGATAGAGTTGCTCTCTGAAGGTGACCAGACGTGCTTGGAGATCCGAGGTCAAATTCAGGAAGGCTTGTGGGGCCTGAAAATGAATACATGGCTGGCAGAAACCCCAGATCACTGCTTGTGGGAGCTGGGTGATGCATGGTGATCCAGTCGGTGAAATGTTTTGAAGAGATACACGGGTACATAAATGTATCTAATCTGCAACATCAGCATTGATAACAATCAGTTGAGCTGTTCAAGGTATTTTCTAATACATGACTGACAACAAGTTAGAGATGTGTTTACATGGTTATCTAGAGAGCTAGCGTACATTGCCACCGTGACACATAACCTTACACAGTGGCAGCTTCATAATAATAATAATAATAATAATAAAAACTTAAGTAAGTGAATCAGACTGACCTGTGCGGCCCCTTCGTGTTGTTGTTGTGGGTGTTGGACGTGAGCTAGTCTCCGTCAGTCCACCTTGTTTTCCTCTGGAATAATCCCATTAGCACACAGCAGGTCTGACTGAATTAATACTAAAACCAGCTGCAGTAAAGGGCATGTCGTGTGAGCTGCCTGGGTGGTAGGCTGGGTTAAAGGGACGTTAACTCAGCTAGCTAGTTTACTAAAAAAAAAGTGAGTTACGCGTCGCACCAGACGAGTCGTCAGGTTCTATAAAGTGCGTATGTTACGTCAGGTGGGTTGTGGGAAATGTAGTTAACGTTGCTAAAGGCAAACGACTTTGCTACGAGAAAGTTTGTGTTGAACACTCGGTTGAATTCAGAAGCAAAGTTAACGAGGTTAAGGTTTTGGTTGAAGCGTTAGCACCACTTGTAGCTCCTTTAGCTTACGTTTGCTACAAATGTCAGCTTTCATTCCGAATACGGAAGACGATATGTGCGACGTAAGATAGACACCTGCCTCTTGCTTAGAATGCTGCTTTGGCCAAAGAGTATATGACATGACAAGAGAGTTGCCCCATCTACTGTTTATGGCCCAGCTCTTGCTTTTCTCATCGCTTGGTCATCGCAAATGACGAGTCATGTGACAGTGAAACGCTAGAAGCTGTTGTCTGTGGTCTTGTTACCTACACAGCTCTTCACACCGGAGTTACTCACTGAGGAGGTAAGACAATGCTGTTTACCGTAGTATGTTAAATGCTTACAAGCTAATGACTGATACAATTATCGATACGATCTAATATTTACCCAGCATCGTTAAATAGACTTATGTGCAACTATTTTAAGATATTGTTGACATCTCTGTACGTTCCTTTCTCAAATAAGAGAAAACTCTACTTGTAAGAAGTTTCTTGATATCTTAATTTTACAGTATGTGTTGTAACTTTAACCTTTGAGGCGAGTATATTGATTTATTTCCACTATCAAATAGATCAAATAGATTGTCCAGAATGCTGTCTTTGGTCCTAATCGCAAGCCTACTGGCTTTTGCCTCAGGTAAACCATGTGGTAAGTATTTTTTTTATATATATATATATATATATATTCAATATAACCAATCATTAAAAGTACTGACTTCTCTCATCTTTTTGGACACTGGAAATAACGGAGTTTACAAACACACTGACTCACTGGACTAGACATACAGCTGATTTTGCAATTGTCTACTTCATGTCTTTAGATGGACTTCATCTTGCTTGCTCTTTGATTAAAAAAAAATGTGTGATTGTCAAATTACAGAAAATGTTGGCATCTTTTGGTCTTGTAATATATCACAGATATTTGTAACCTAAACAGAGCATTGGATCTTCTTTAAATTATTATTATTGTTTTCACAGTCTTTGCTTCCTCTTGCAACTGCTGATGCTGTAGTTCTGATTTTGCAATGCTCCAAAAGTTCATGTCATGTCAGCAAGGGAGTTACTGAATACATGTTGAGTATAGTTTTTCTTTTTATATTCTAATCCAGATACGGAAGGAACCAACAGTGAGTTGCACCTGTCACTCAATAAGAATCTCCTTCGCTCTCTGGAGACACAGGAAGGACTCCCCAATCCCAGTGTCCACTTGGCATTACGGCTTTCCAATTACCACAACCTCGCCAAGGAGAGCGAACACCTGAATAGACTGAAAAATGATTTGCACAATGACATTCAAAGGTATTGCACGGTTTGACATAACAAATGTAATGCTATTTTAAATCTGTATGTCCACAAACCTTTTTTTCTTTATGTTCCCACCTGAACCTGAGTGTCCTGTGTCTTTCTCAGTTCTCTCTCTAGCAGCCAGTCCGTTGTCGGCCTCTTAGCGCTGTATGCTCTGGCTTTGAAGTCCTCCTGCTATGACCTCAGCACAGTCACCTTCACAGTTAATGAGAAGAGTGAGACACTGCTGACTCACCTGAAGAAGCAGATGGAAGACGAAAAAGAGCATATTGCATGTAAGTTTTCCTTCGACCTTTTGCAGACCAAAGGTTTGTCATCCTGTTTGACGTTGTGCCAACAAATGAGTTCAATGTTTATTTAGTGTGGTTTTCTCTTCTGAAAAGAGATCCAGGAAAGTGTTTGTAAAAGTGTAAAACCTAAATGAACAGAAAATCATGTTTGGAGTAAGTGGGCTGAGTTAGTTCAATAAAATTAAACAATTAAACTTTTCATGATCTATAAGTTATGTATTTGTGGTTATTGGCAAACAATATCAATTCATCTTATTTTCATAATTACTCCAATTTAGCTTCATAGATGTGATGTCTCTTACTTTGTCTAAGAATTCTGCTGTTCCAGTTTTAATATCAGTTTTAATTGGATTAGTCAATTGAGCAACAATCGATAATTTCATCCAAACTGATTTAGGGAGAAAATAAAGTATCTTTTCAGTTCTGGTACATTTTTTAAATTCTTACTGTGAAGTCGTATTTTTTTATATAATTTGTTGTTTTTTTTGTTTCTCCTCTCCTTTGTGCAGTCAGCCAACGCCCTTTGACCAACTATTACCAGTACTCTCTGGGTGTGCTTGCTCTCTGTGCTAGCGGCATCAGGGTCCACAACCATGTCAGCAACAAGCTCATCAAGGCAGTAGAACATGAACACTTCAAACATGGAGACTCTGAGAGTATTGGTGAGTGTAACCTGCCTATATGTTTTATTTTAGCTGTTAAAATAAATATTAAATAGATGATGTGCAGGCAGGAATTCATCCCAATTCTCATGATAAAATGTGTCAATAGATGGTGGAGTGAGATAGTATTAAAGATAAAACAAGTTATTATTGAACAGGTAAATTCCAAAAAGTTACCCAATATTCATTTTTCTAGTGGGTCACCTCACAAAAAATTGAGAGAATGAAGGTTCATGGTGGGAAAAGAGTTGTTGCCCTGGCCTCAGTTCTGTTAACACCACCAGAATGTTTTCATGTGAGAGGAATCCAGCAAACATGGTTGGTAACAACCTAGATTCTTGTTTTGTTTTACTTGTGCTTCACGTTAATTTCTCACCATATCTCTCAAATACACATATGTTATCCTACTCTCTGGCCCTAGATACCAATGCCATGGCTGGAATGGCTCTCCAGTGTGTGAAGGACACTGGTTCTCATGTGCAAAAAGCTGCTGAGCTCGACACAGCCCTCAGCAAGATCAAGCAGAAGCTCTTGGCCTCTCGTAGGACTGACGGTCATATTGGCAATGAGTTCAGCACAGGGCTCGCAGTGCAAGTAAGAATCTTTATCCTTATGTTGTGTTCATCCTCCTTTGTCTCTTTCACTGCATGAGAAATTACAGAGCAAAATCTTTGCAGCTTTAACTTTCACTCATTTGTTGTGTCAAGGCCTTAATGGCGATGGGAACCCGAGTTGCAGAGTGTGCTGCCTCAATGGAGGCCATGAGGACAGATGCCAGAAGCAACACATACCACAACCCCATGGCCATATCTCAGATCTTGCCAGCTCTCCAGCAGACATCCTACCTGACGGTTAAAAGCAAGGAGTGCCTCAATGAGGATGGTTTGTGCAGCATTATGTCTTCTCCCTGTGGTTAATGTGATTTCAGGTTGTGTCTTTATGGTCACGGTTTATGTCATGGTGGTCTTACAGACACTCTGGTGCTGGAGCCCATAGATCCTGTGGTGGATTTACCAAGCGTGTCCAAGGTGACGGTGATGGTGGAGGTGGTGGCGTCCAGCGGGGCGGCTGCTGTTTACTCTGTGGATGTGCCAAAGGGGAGCTCTCTGTTGGAGACCCTTGAACTTCTCAACGGCAAAAATGTTGGCTTCACGTGAGTTTCATATAATGTATCTTTGCATATTTAAAGTTTTTTAAAGCTTTTTTTTAAGTCCGTTGTGATTGCCTACGATTATTAATACTTGATGCTGTTTGGCAGGTTTGAGAAGGAGTCCAGCCTGTGGGGACCCTTCTTAAGTGCGGTGAACAGAGAGCAGGCCAGACAGAGCGACCGCAGATACTGGCACCTCTCCTCTGATGGCACTGCACTCAATCAGGGTGAGGACACGGCGCACACACTCACACACACACTACCTTGTGACTCACCATTACAGCATTCACTGCATTACTTTTATCGACTGCTTTAATTTCACTTCACAAAAACATTTTTTTTTCTCCCCCAGGTGTCAATGATTTCAAGATTGAGGCTGCTCAAGAGATAACCATCAAAAACACAAGCTACTAGCTAGTCACTGCTGATGCAACAGTGATGAATGAAGATCAAAGCAGTTAATTCTGGACTCTTTTCTACTATTTGTTGTTTAAACCAGTGATTATTCTTAATTTGTCTGATGCCATTATCTGTGAATAAATGGTCAAGTTTATTTCACAGGAGTTTTGCATTTCAAGTGGGTTTGAAACTTAAATAAAAGTGTAGTTTAGAACTAATTGAACACACTTTGCTGTGAATATTCTGACTCTAGTATGTAAATTGTAAAGCTTTTTTCTTAATGAATTGTCAAATGAGATGAAATGTTAGCTAGATTGTTCTTTTTTAAACAAATAACAAAATGTAATGGCTTTTTAAATGAGGAGGTTATGTAGGTTTGTTTTTTGTTACACACAAAATATGAATTATAAGCAAGTGACAATTGATTAAATTCAAAACTATGCAATTTGGGTGTAGTTAGATTTTTTTTCTGCATGTATGTGAAGCACCTTTACTATCGGTAGTGACCGTTAACTGACAACGTCACACTTACAGTAATGTAAGACAAACTGGCTCCAATTGAGATCCACACATAAAGAACTATATCATTTGTTTTCTGTTGAAATTAGTTATTTCTTATAGCTGACTATAAATAGTTGGGTACAGTTTGTAAAGTTTTTTGATTGAGTGGTAAATGTGCAAAATCAAATCTTGGAAATAAAACACAGATGTCTTCAAAGTCATATATTTGGTGGTGAAATGAACTCATTTTCTGCATAAACAGAAATGACGCAACTGACGTCATCCACATGGGAGAGTGTGAGGGTTCAGCACAAGTACTTCCGGGTTACAAGAAACATCGTAATACAAGTATTTACCATTTTATTTACACTTTTTTTTTTATCTGTACGCTAAACGTAGAAAAAACCCCAAGCAAGTATGAGTTTGTAGTTTGCCACTACATGGTTTGTCAAAATAGCTTTTCTTGCGGAAGTACAGAAATCAACACCGGAAGTAATACTTGTTGTTTCTGTTTGTAGCATTTGGACACACTTTCTTACCAAATAAACGTAATAATTTCACTCCGCACCAACAAATGTGCCAAATGATAGTGCGAGCACCACAAGACCTATTTCGCCAATATATCGGCGATTATAAAAGGTACAATTGGTGGCACATTAAGCCGATAATCGATAATCACAAACGAAACATGTTAGCATAGGTGAGGGAGGGGCGGAGCTAACGAGGCTTCACACGGCGGTAATGTAAAGTCTTACCTATTCACTTACATAGTCAGCACCATAGACTCTTTATAAGCACCACATGTACGTATGCCTGTCATAATGTCTGCCATCTATCGGTTAAAGTTAAAAACAAGTTTGACACAGGTCGTGAGATTTGGGTATAATGTGCCTCCTCCACAGTGGATGACACCTGAGAGCCTCCTGCGAGTTGGAAGCACAGCCATAACACAGACTAGTAACCTCAGTAGCATGAGCATGGCTAAGAAGGCAAGGAAAAGCAGTGTTTCTTGTTCAAGGTGCCTCTCGAGTTCAAGTGAGAATGGAGCAACTCGAGTGAAGAGGGTTTCTATCGAGGGCAACATTGGTAAAAAAACAAAAACAGTTTCACTATCTCTAAATAAGATGACCCTTGTGTCCCAATAAATAGTAAGGTAACATGTGATCTCCTGTGTTACGTCCTCTCACATATCAGCTGTCGGAAAGTCGACCTTTGCAAGACTCCTGCAGTCAGCTTGTCCAGACTGGGAGGTGGTGGCAGAACCTGTCAGCACGTGGCAGAACATTAAGAGTGGGACCTTGAAGGTGTGTGTGTGTGTGTGTGTGTGTGTGTGTGTGTGTGTGTGTGTGTGTGTGTGTGTGTGTGTGTGTGTGTGTGTGTGTGTGTGTGTGTGTGTGTGTGTGTGTGTGTGTGTGTGTGAGTGTGAGTGAGAGAGTGTGAGATTTTAATATCACATAGTCTGTCCTGGATATTGGGACATGTCATCTTTGTGATAATATCACAGGAAGTAATTGCAAATGGACAAAGAGGTGTGTGTGTGTGTGTGTTTTGTGTAGGCTAGATTGTATTTGATGTACCCATGACTTGTCTTTCTTTTCCTCCCTCTATTGGTGGTCAGAGTGTGATTATGATTATAGCATAAACTTTTCATCCTGTGGCATTCCTGTGTGTGTGTGTGCGTGTGTGTGTGCTCATCTACTGGCCTTAACATCAAACATCAAGGGAAGCCAAGCTGACTGTCTCCTCTCGTGTCTTTGACAGGGGACAGCCGCGTCCCCGCAGGCGACAGTCAGCAACCTGCTGCAGATGATGTACCAGGACCCTCAGCGCTGGTCCTACACATTTCAGACGTTTTCCTGCATGAGCCGTCTGAGAACGCAGCTGCAGCCTCCTCCGGCTCGTCTGTTCAGCTCAGAGGGAACACCTGTCCAGGTGTATGAGCGCTCCATCTACAGCGACAGGTGGGGGAGTCAGGATAGGACCGAGAGGATACAATGGCTACATGTACTTTATGCACTACTTAGGTTTTTCAGCCAACGATTTCTCCTTTATTCTGTTTGCCTAAATCCAACTTGACCCTGTGTCCTGTCAGATACATCTTTGCCCTGAACATGTTTGAGCTGGGTTGTATCAACTCTACAGAGTGGGCAGTCTACCAGGACTGGCACTCCCTCATGGTGGAACAGTTTGGACACCAGGTGGAGCTGGAGGGCATTATCTACCTCAGAGCTCCACCAAAGGTATGAACATAAGGGATTCAATGTTAGCTTCAAAACATACAATAAATCTAACAATTTGTAAGGAAACAGATGTTTGCAGCACAGCCTTTTTTTATATTGTGGTAGTTGTTTGTATTGTATTATTTCTACTGATGTTTGTATTTCTATTACTGTGAGGATCTTATAGAATTACATGATTGACATTTGAGCTATTTCATCTTGAAAAAGACACAAACCCATTGCCCTTTTGTTGTTTCTCAGAAGTGTATGGAGCGTCTGGAGCGCCGGGGAAGGGCAGAGGAGAAAGGAGTGAAACTGGACTATCTGGATAAGCTGCATGTTCAACATGAGAAGTGGCTTGTTGAGAAAAGCACTGAGTGAGTGTTAATGAGGGGAATATCTGTTATGTTTTGAATATTTTCAGTGACCACTGAATTGTAAAGAAAATCACATGGTCTTTTAAAGTGTAAAGTCACTCTCTTCTCAGCAATAATGAAGATTAAAGACCATTTAGAGTTCATTTTGTATCAATTGGCTGCTGATGTGCACAGTCTGAAACACCAGTGGTGGTACAGCCACTGTATTACAGGATGCTCTACAGATTCCTGTTTGACAATTACCATTTTAAAAGCCTTTTCCTCACAGCTGTTTGTTGCTCCGCTGTGAACAGATGACGGTCAGCAGTGTGTGGTCTGACGTGGTCGATGTGACACAGCTCAACTCTCTCTTTTCAGATTACATTTTGAGAAGTTGAAACAGATACCTGTTTTGCAACTGGATGCCAGTGTGGAGTTTCAGAGTGAGCCAGAGGTGCAGGAGGAATTTATAACAAAGGTATGTTTATTTATTGCACTGACATAAAAGTTTAACCACACAAGGGCCTCATCCTTTGAGATCATATTTCTCATCCTCACAGTCTTTGATCCGAGGAGAATCATTTCCGTTTTCTGATCTGACGTTTGATATGTAACGTGTGTCTGATCCATCTTGATCCTAAAGTATCTTCTCTTACACAGATGAGGAACTTCTTCAATGCTTTATGAGAAGACAAGACGTCAGCTACTATCAGCAGTAGGAAACAGATGAGACCAGTCAGACCTACCTCTAAAGAAACTGTTAGATTGTTACAATATTTTTCAGGTTTTTATTGTTTGCGTGTTAATTTATAGTTAGTTGTTATACTGTTCTGTTTATTCCACTTGAAGTCAAAACTTAGTCTGTGTTGTCACATCTAGGAACATTTGGAAACAGTTTACTGAGCGTCATGCAGTTTTTGTGTCGGTTACTGTTTTACATTCCTGACAATGAAAAAGCAAAAAAGACAAATATTGTAATAATTGTCTGGTAACAAATAAAAAACTATTCCTATTGTTCCGATGTAATGTCCATTTTGTTATGAATGATTTTCTTAAATTTCATCTTTTATTCCTAGTTTCTGTATGTGTGAAATTGTACATTACTTTTGACATTGTTACTAAACATAAAGGCGCTAATGGCTGTACAGCATTTAAAGGGTTATTTGTTAATGGATTTTTACACTTCAAAAGGATTAAGCTCCTCAGTGAAAATAAAAGGCCAGGCAGCTTGACAGGACAATGACCTTGGCTAAATGTTTTCTTTGTCTCCCCCTCCGGTGTGCTCTGATGATCAGAGGGGTTGTTCAAATGCCTGGAGTGGTCAGGGGTCATCAAAGGGCAGCTGTCCACTATAAAGGGGCCTGTCTGGAGCTCTGTCTGCACATAGCATCATTTCAGCCCGAGACCAGCTGGAGGAAAGAAGGATTCCTTTGCCTCTCTCTCATTGTTTTTGGAGAACATTTTGTGGGTTTCAGTTAAAATGGAAGCCAGAGTCCTGACAGTTTTCTGCACATTCCTCATCTGTTCTTTTGGAGAGGTTTTCTCCACACAGGGGCAAAGATATCTCAAAGACTTCAAGACCAGTTTAGCATTCAGAAATCTGTCATATAATCATCGCAGCAGATATCCTCTATACATGATGCAGCTGTATCGCTCCTTCAGGACTGCCGATTTCTCCCCATCATTAGCTGTCAACGCCGCTACAATGCAAGGTGACAACTCGTCATCTCACAGTTCTGACACCGTCCTAAGTCTTATGGCCAAAGGTGAGTAAGCAGTTTAATTTTCATGTTTTTTTCCAAATGATTATCAGCATCACTGGGTTTAGAGCACTTCATATACTGTTAGTTTCTCCTCGGTGTACTCTATTCTCCAGCAGCTCTTTGGTTAGTGCATTATCTTTGTTATCTGACCCTCCCTTTTTACAACCCAGCAAGTGTCAAAATGCTTATTTGACTTTAAAGGCTTTCTCTGTTTTATGTGAGAGGGTGTGTATATTAGCCCTCAGACGTCCTTGCACAGGGGGGTTCAATACACATCCTGTTCTGTTCACCCTCCCACTCCAGTGTTTTGACATTTGTCCAGGGGTCTGGTTTGCCCAGAAACCTCTAGACTGCTGCATGTGCCTTTGAGTTCTCGTTTACATGTTTTGTCTCATTTTTAGGTTGCCATCAAGTGGGTGAAAGGTGGACAGTCACGTTTGACATGTCATCCATCTCTACTAGAGAGCTTGTCCAGCAGGCAGAACTTCGGATCAGACTACCTGCTTTCTCTGGCTCTAAGCGTGCCACAGTGGATTTATACCACTCCAGGAAGCAGAATTGTGACCTGGACAGCACATCATGCCAGGATGAGCAACTTTTCTTGGGAAGTTTTGGCACATCAGCCAGCAGCACAAAGGAAGGTTGGAAGGTTTTTAATGTGACTGCTCTGTTAAAATACTGGCTGTACCAGGCAGAAGGAGTGTCCAGCCAAGAGGCCTCAGGAGAACCTGAGCTGGACCTTGGGAGCGGTGCTGGGGATGGAGGTGAGATCACTAACCAGTCCCTCTTCAAGAATTTGGGAATGAGGCAAAGAAAAACAGACCATCCAACCAAGAACAGGGTCATGATGGTGATCTTCTCCAAACATCACCTGCCCCAGGAAGGCCAAACAGCGTACAGTCTTATTCACACTGTGGAGAACTCCAAGTATGTGACGATGGACAGATCCAGCAGTGACAGTCAAAGTCGTCGCCACAAAAGGAACAGAATGGAGAGGTTGAGGGTGGCTGTAGGAGCTTCACCTTCTCCTGCAGCAGCAGAGCCGGCCCAGAAGCCTCTGTGTCGGAAGATAGACATGTGGGTGGACTTTGACCACATCGGCTGGGACGAGTGGATTGTGCACCCTAAGCGCTACAATGCATTTCGTTGTGAGGGAGAGTGTCCTACACCACTGGATGAGTCCTTCAACCCTACAAATCACGCATACATGCAGGTGAGATGTCACCTCGATTTTTACTTTACCATTCTACTCTTTAGGATCTTAAATAATATTACTTTTCTAACTGGTTTACTGTCATCACGGTGACAGTAGATCACTCTGTGGGGGTTTGGAAACGGCCAGTTTCAGTCGAGCAAGGGCTGTGGAGTAGTAGTTTGACAGGTGCTAGTTAACCTCCTGGCCGCTGTGGAGTTGCCCTTGAGCAAGGCATTGAACCCCCAACAGCTCTATCACTCAAACATCTCTCCAAGTGCATGTCTAAGGTTCCTGTGAAAAGAATCCAAAATCCCCAGGGGATTTATTATGTAATTTCTTCCTACTCTTCTTCTTATTCATGTGAACTCCTTGTATTTTTCAGAGCCTCTTGCAACATCACCATCCAGAAAGAGTGTCCTGCCCGTCCTGTGTGCCAACGCGCCTCAGCCCTCTCTCCATGCTGTACTACGAGAACGATGATTTGGCCCTGCGGCATCATGAAGACATGATTGTTGAAGAGTGTGGATGTCAGTGAAGGCCAGAACATCACTGGTTTTACTGCAGCCATAAGTTCAACTGCTGACAAAGCATAGTTTTGAACCTTAAATCAACTGCTTTTCTACTGTTTTGTTTTGTCTTACAACAAATGACAGGATATGTCTGTTAAGTTTGAATGACAATATATTTCATCCACACAATAGTCTATATCTTTAGTATGAAAGCCATGTTGTGCAAATGTTATATGTTGTATCTATTTATACATTATATTGTATATTTTGTACATAAAATATGAAAGCATATATTAAAACATTTTATTTTTACATGATTGTGATGTTCTATGTTTTTTTTGGATGCTCCACTATTGCATTTGAGAAGTTTGAATATAGTTTTTGAATATTGGGTACCCATTTTATATTTGAATTTATGAACCCTAAAAATATATAAACTCTTTGAAAGCTTTCAAATTGCACTGCTTAGCTTAAATTGACCACAGAACTTTTTTAAAGAGGGGAACTTGCACATAAAGTGGGATGGTTTTCAAAGTAAAATATATCAGTGTTATTGATATACGATAAAGTATTCAGTTTCTTATGAAATTTAAATCTTGAGGCCATTATTGCTTCCATGCATAACTTCACAATTTGCAATATTTAAAAAAATATACAGGACAGTAGACTTTAAGTCAGTTTTTATCTGGATTTCATTTGTAGGAATTTCTAATGAATCTCTCAGCAGAAGCAGCTATTATATCAAATGTAATACACATACAAAAAGCTCTTCTCAGAGGCTCAACCACAGATACTCATCCACATCTTAATCCCACTTGTGCTCTCTGACTTGTGACCAGCATACATTTTAGTGTATTTGCCTTCTTCACCTCCAATCCACATCTTTGGGGCTATTACAGCACACACATCATCAGAGGTCATTAGTGTCCTTTCTGGCCAGGCTTCTTTTGTTGATTGTCTCAGCCTGCCTCAAACAGGCAGGCTGAGTTTTAACAACATAGAAGTAAACTGACAGATGGGGGAGAGCAAAGCAGTAGCACTTGTTTATTTTGGGGAGGGGTCGGGGGGTGCCAGGAAGCAGAGGTGACGAGGGGAGATGTTAGACCCCAAACAACAGAGAGCAATGAGGGAACAGAGAGAGTCCACGTCTGGATGGTGAAGCTACTGTGGAGGAAGGACAGGGTGGACTGGAACTGATCAGCTGAAACTGTTCAATCCACACTTCCACCCAAATACGACCAGACAAGACCTGTTCTCTCACAACCTTCAGTTAAATTCACCTAATGTCAACTACAATGGTCTGGCCAGGCATGATGCCAGACAGCGACAGGCTTACACCATCACAAACGGTTTTATGTGCTCATTTATGCTCACTTCAACAACTCTAGTGTATCCACTCTATTGTTCATACTTACGAATTATGCAGTAACCTCCAAATAATGTGTCACACATCCACTCCATCCTGAACAAACCTTTCTGAACAAAACACACTGTCGGATCAGGCAATTGAACTCTTACTTTACCGGGGAAAAAAACGACATAAAACTGATGTAATGGGCCCTGCCAAAAACTTTAAGACCTCAGAATTGTAAGTCAGGAGTGAACAGAACAATAAACATGTACTTCTTTTTAAAGATGATTTTTCGGGCAATTTTTCCTTAATGAGAGGGTAGTGATAGACTGGAAAGGGGAGAGAAAGCAAAGGGCCGCTGCAGTCAGGATGTGGCGCCCGCTCTACCATGTGAGCAATCTGCACACCCATGAACAAGTATCTCTGTCGTGACTCACATCTGATAGTTAATTGTCCAATTCCACTTTACTTGCACAGGTACAGGTACTTGAACAACACACTAACTCTGCACAGCAGCATTGTAATACTGAATGGTTTAGAATGGTGCAATAATGTCTCAGTTGTCCTGGGACAATTATTATTTTATTAGAAGCAAGCCACTTCAGAATGAACCTAACTTGGACCTAGGGAAGCAACAAGGTGCAAGCAACAGAAGTGGAATGGACATGTTGCATGATGACATGACCCCATCCAGCTGTTAGGAAGGACTGGGTGTCTCCCAGCTATGTACAGTTGTATATTGACCTCTCTTTATACACCCCACTGACTCTGGTTATCAGTTGCCAGTGAGCTCCTTCAGGAATTCCTCTGATATGACCTGTGCTGAATCAGAGATACACAGGAAGTGCTAAAGTCTGTGAAGCCCCATGATAAAGATTTATAATTTCAAAATGTATATTCGCAATTCACTTGCTTTTAATAAGGAAACTGTTTATAACTTATTGTGGTCATTAAATATTTCCTTTTCTTAATATAACGCAAAATACCAAACGGCTTTTCTGGCTTTTTGCTCTTAAAGTTTTAAGAGAAATGTGTATGTATGTGTATTCAAACCAGTGAGCCGATGAATATATTATCACAATAATAAAATTCACTGACATTGACAGAACGAGACATAAAATACATGACAAAAAAAATAGTGTTTGCTATGATGGCGTTTGCCTTTAATGCTTTGTCACCTTACAAACCGTGTGAAAATCTGTTTCAAAAATTTCATCAACAAAATGATGTTTTACATTCTCTTTATGACACTTCAGGTGAAGAACTGTTTTTTGAGAGCATGGTAAACAAAATATTCAGTATCTTGAACATGTCAAGGCAACGGCTGAAGAGAGGTGTCAGGAAGTGTGTTGAAATAAAAGCACATCAAGAGAAAACCCCTTTTGGAATGGTTATAAATTCAGCGAATTGCATTTATTCCTTTTACCTATTGATCTTCATTTCCATTAACGTATCCCAGTTCTTAAGGATGAGGCTTTGTTGGTGTTTACTTCTCAGTGTTGAATTTAAACTTATAGCCACTACAGGAAGGCACACTTTGTCACACATAAATCAGCTTTAGGCCTTGAGGCAGACAGAATAAAAATCATTACAGGTTTGTTCTGCTCATAGCAAGCAATTGAGATTGATAGAGACAGACTTCAAAACACTAAGACACTGGAGATAAGGAAGGCGAACCTCGGTCTTTATGGAATGGATGATAGGAAATAAGAAGGCGTTCCTGAGCCTCTCTTCACAGCATCGTGTTGGTTAGTCTGACATCTCGACACTCGCTCCAGGACCAACTAGATGTCCATTTCAAACTGTGAGTCATCACCTTGACAAAAAAAAGAAGACATATTTTATAAAGCAAACACATGTTTTTCTACATTACATTACGTCTTTAACAGTTGCATATCAAATTTAAAAATAAGTAATTATAAGTACTATTTCAGGGAGACTGGAGGACTTAATGACTAGCTGGTAAAAAAAACAACATGTTAAATAATATTTGGCAGTAAACATAGCAAGAGTGCACCACAGGGTGACTGATACCCAAAGAAGCAATGAAGCATGTTTAATTAGACAATTTAGTCAAGGATCAGAAGCTATTATTTTAACATGGTTAGCTAACTTTAAAGGTCATCAAATAGGTTTCTGTTATTGATAAACAACTCAAATAAATATGAATACATTTAAAGTGAATATTTAGTTATGACCCACAGCAACTTATTGTGTAAGGAATCGTCAATCCATTCAAGAACAAAATAACACAAATAAATAAGAAATCATGTCAGGAAACATGTTAAGCCGTAGCTGGATTCCAGACCTCTGAAACGCCGCCCATCTCTTAAAGTATTTTCAGCGGTTAAATTAGGTCTGGTGCTGTGCTCAATGATGGTCGTTGGATAAGCAACCGATCTAATCAGAGCTTGGTAGGCGGAGTTAAGAATGGCGACAGAAAATTGTAGTGTAGATGAGATTGATGCAGCCGTTCAGGTTGCTGCCAGCCGACTTATGGAAATAACAGTTCTAACAATCTACATATATAAAACCCAAAAAGTTCCTTTCAACCTCAGCTTCTATATCAAATGAAAATGATGTTGACTGGAAAGATAAACAGTAAGCTACTGACTGGTTGAAAATAAACTCAACAGAAATCAGCCAACAGGAACCCATTCTCAGGAGGAACGATAAAGTGGAATGAAATGGTTCAAATGACATCCTTGTATCTTGTGTTCAAACCTCAAGCCATCATCTATGACAGACAAAACAGCATCAGTGTGAGCTAGTGATACACGTGATATAACTGAGGTAGAGGATCCATCAGTGCTGTAGTTTTCAATGGCTACATGAACATGCATTTGAATATAGCTCTGAATCCTTCCCTCGAAAATGCACTGTCTGAGGTGTGAACGTACCAGTGTTGCTGCTGTCAGGTGCAGTGATGTTGTTGTTCATTGGTTCTCCATTATGGGCCTTCTCATTGGTGTCTTTGGAGGGAGGACTGGTCACCCCTGGAATTTTGGGCAGACCGTGCGGAGGAGTCTTTGCCACCGGAGAGCTGCGACACCCCAGCAGGAACTTTCGGTCGTAGATGATCCTGGTACCTTTAGTGTGAAGAGGAAGAAAAGGAGAATGATGACCATCAGAAATGGAGCACTGAATCAGTTCAGACAGAGCACTCTGATAGCACATGCATTAGTGGCTCTGTCATCCATCCATCCATGATATTCATGCAAGCGTGTCCACCAAATTTCACCTTGACACTTTTCACCATATCTCTGCTGATATGCCCATGCCATCGTTGTTTGTTGCAACAGCTATATTGATGTATTGTTAATGCTACTTAAATTGAATGGTCCTACAAATTATATTTCCCAAAAACCTAACTGTATAACCACCTATAAACGGTAATTCCTATACATCAGGATCTTCTGACTGAAGAGAAGTGTAGGTACTGCCAGTTTGTACTAGATACTATAATCTGACCACTATAATAAAGGAATTTGGCTATCAAACACTGGAGTGTTTGCACAGAAGGGACATATGTTTTTAATATCCACCCATATATTGTACCAACGTGTATAAATCAAACCTTGTTGATATATTTATATCTATCCCTATTTTCATGGCTATAATTCTACTGTAATAATTGCTGCTGTTATTATAAGTAGTCTTATTATATGAATCATTTATGTCATATACATTGAATGTGTTGTATCTCTGTTATGCTGCTCATTCTGTACACATGACATCTATTGCATTCTGTCCATCCTGGGAGAAGGATCCCTCCTCTGTCGTTCTCCCAGAGGTTTCTTCCTTTTTTCTCCC
The DNA here is from genome assembly GCF_027596085.1 of Anoplopoma fimbria. Classification (NCBI taxonomy): domain Eukaryota; kingdom Metazoa; phylum Chordata; class Actinopteri; order Perciformes; family Anoplopomatidae; genus Anoplopoma; species Anoplopoma fimbria. Next base: position 4,407,742 of record NC_072461.1, read on the forward strand.
TGTTAAAGGGGTTTTTAGGGGAGTTTTTCCTGTGAATGTGAGGGAAGGACAGAGGATGTAACATGTGCACAGATTGTAAAGCCCTCTGAGGCAAATTTGTAATTTGTGATTCTGGGCTATACAAAATAAACTGAATTGAATTGAATATTTAAAGTAATGCCAGTATCGATCCCAAAATCGATAAAGCTTTAATTGATCATTTGTTGGGTCTTATTGGGTTTGTACATCAGATGTGCATTCCTACATAACATAAACACAATCCGAGAGGGAGGAGCTAATGACACCACATGACCAATGAGAACCAATCCAAAGACGGCAAAGTATTACTGTTAACATTATGTTTTATCACGGATAAAACCGGATAAAACTGTTTAAAAACGTCAGACTAAACATGGGAGCACAGGCTCAGACTGCACAGCACCAATCACAGCTTCCTCTGTCGGTGACGTATGACCATGAGGACGGACGGGTGTCGCTAAGGGTCAAAGATCAGCTGACAAAACCCACAAATAACACCGTAAACACGTGTAAAGAGAAAGCAGCGATATGTGATGGTATGTGACTAGAAGCACAATGACGGTATTGCCTCAGTGTCAGTATTTCCTCTTGTCTGTTATCAACTAAACCCTTGCTAGCTAACGTTAGCAGCTAGCTTAAAGCAGAGCTAGCAGCTTTTCTGCACAGTGGCATCTGACAGCAGCCGACCTCGTGGGAGAGTATAAATCACATGTGACGGTGGGTCACGGCTTATCTCTTCGGTCCACACAGGTCAATATATATATATATGTTTATATATATATATAACAACTGTACGCACCACCCGGGGTCGTGCTGAACAGGGTGCCTCCGGGAGTAGTGGAGTAGTCGTGGGGCATGTGCGCCGCGTCGTTGATGGTCACCCTCCTGGTCGACGGGATGGCCTTGGCAGTGGTCTTCTGGCAGTCAGTGGACATCTTGTCTAAACTATATCACCCTAAAACTGGCTGACTAAAATAGTATGAAACAGGCAAAAAAAAGTCTTACACTGCACCACAGCTTGGCTCAACAGAATGCCTACTTTCGGATAAATACAAATAAATACCTATTTGTCATAAGTGCAAATGATGAAATGTATCTTCACATTACAACATGCAGTCACCTGAGCACACGTTTCTCTGCTTCCACTCACCCTCGACATGCACACAAAACAACACACAGACAGGCTGCAGGGTAATGCTCCCGACTGAGCCGGACAAAACAGATTTATTGCGCCCCCTTCTGGCATATAATGCCAGTGCAATGGCTGTACAACTCTAAATATATGTTAATAGATCCATGTCGTCATATAAACTATGATCATGAAGACAAATTATGCAAAAATCAATTTAACCTCTTCTGTCCTGCTAGAGGAACTACTATCAGTTTAATTATAACCTTAACCTGTGGTATTCACAAGCAATAGCTGCTGGTCTTGCAGGACTGAATTTATTCAATGCATATTAAAATCTTACCTCATCTTTTATTTATTTTTTTACAGACAAACAGGGTCTAGCCACTAGTGCACTCATTGTCCATCGATATGTTTGCGTTTGCAGAGTTTCAAAGGGACCGTTATGTTAAACATTCAGTACTTTGGTGAAAGTTTAATAAGATGTAATCATTTTCATAACAGCAGTATGGACAGGATGAGGCCAGGGGCAATTCAGCATGTTTATAAAACCTGATTTGTTCAAAACTATAGAATGCTCATCAGCAGTTGGGTGCACGTTATTCACGTGCAAGTGTCTCACACAAAAGTATACACACTATACACAAAGACATTTCATTTCTTTATTAATTTTTGTAAATGTTGAGCTGGTGTACAGAGTAAATTTTCAATAGATGTCCTCGGATTTGATTGGATTAAAAGGCTTTTACATTTATATTTTAAACTCATGTTTGACTCTCCATAACAATAAAAAAAAGCAAATAAAACAGGTTAAAATACCCACAAGACCCCTATTTTATCCCCAGGTTGCAGGCATTACCCAGAACTCAACAGTCTCTTGGTAGCTACAGCTTTATGATGCTAAAAGTACATCCATAACATAACTAGAATCCCATTTGACAAGTAAGGGTGCATAGCATTCTAAGTAAATATATATATATTTTCATATATTTCATATATATATATATATATATATATATATATATATATATAGCCTTTTATGTTAAAAACATTTTCTGTGCATGTGCGCAGTTGCATTCCTTAGTATTGAGTAATATGCTATTGCGTTAATAATGTCTTCAATCCATTCTAAAGGAATATACATGTGTTCTCTAGTTTTTGCAACAGTTAATATTTTTGCATGAACTTGGTGCATGGCATCATCTCAGTGGTCCCTCAGTCCAGGGCTTTCCATTGTTCATTTTTGTGATGTAACCATTCCTTCCTCTGCTTGACTGTCACCATGTGGAAGCCTTAGAATCGGCTCAGTCTAATATTTGGTAAAGGGGGCGGAAATAGTTTAGGGTTGTGTTGAGGAAAAATGCTTGTCATCTTGAAAGACTAGCCGTCGGAGCCACTAAGCCTCCCCACAATAATTCCATATAACTTCAAAGTGCTCCTTGTTATTGTCTTTTCATCAGACTCCACCCTCGCTCCAACCCCAACATCAGCAATGGATTTATAAGCGGCACCTGCTTCAGAAACCAACCCAAGCATACCATAATTATGAGCCCTTAGAGAGCAAACCGTATGCTATGACATAAGGGGTAATACACAATTACACTGCTGTGTAATCTTTTTTTGACATCCAACTTTGTTTGTTTATTAAAAATATAATAAAGTAGAAAGAATATCTGATGAAGGGATGTTTGTTAAAATGTCCAAAACCCATTTGAGGCTTCTCTCTTTAAATGTCTCCCCTTACAAGATTTCTATTAATGTTTGTAATGAGTCTTGATGATCAACAGCAGATACTTAGTTGATACAACAGAGTGAACACCCTATCATCTACTAAAGCACAGAGTCAACACGGATGACTAGTTTAGAACAAGACTTACTGTTTACCAGAACTTTACATTCATCATCTCTGGCTGTGAAGCCATACTAAAACAAACACATATTGATGGGTGATTATTGCGTTGTTGTGACTGACATATTTTCCCTAATAAAGCATTCAACGTCTAACATAATGTTTGAAATAAATGCATGCAGATCATTTATATCACGTGAGATGGCACGCTTATTGAGGTAAATCAACTTTAAAAAATATGTGAATTAGAGTTATAATCTGAGAGCCTCTGCTCTTTGTCCATTTGCAATTACTTCCTGTGATATTATCACAAAGATGACATGTCCCAATATCCAGGACAGACTATGTGATATTAAAATCTCACACACACACACACACACACACACACACACACACACACACACACACACACACACACACACACACACACACACACACACACACACACACACACACACCTTTACATCCACCCCAGCATTAATGCAGCTCTGCACATGCACAAAGAGATTTCTTTCAAGATGCATATGAATTCCATTAAGGTTTCAAAACTAGACTAAAGCACCTACATTCCGTGATGTGTAACAGAAACACTGGGCACTTTGCAGATGGGATGGCTGAAATGAGGGTCTACCACTATTTGCCCCAACCTAGTGTAAAATTTGATAATAAATATTGCTGGGCAAAGTGATGAAATGCGGGATAGTTATTTACTGACATCATTTCTGAGTGGAGTGAGGAGTAACCTAAACCTGTTATTAACAGATTGAAAGCCCAAGCTAAGGAAGAATATGAACTATGATTCTAAAATCCTCTCTCCATCTCTATCGCTCTCACAAACACACACTCAAACACATTCACACAAACAATCCTTTCCTTTTGTAAGCAATTATTGCTTCGTCTGAAGTACGGTTAGGACAGTAAATTATAACAAATAAAGACAGAACACTAAGAAAGGAGTGAAACAACATACAGGCTTCAGGAAGGGTCAGGCTCACAGTTGCGGGTCAGTATTACAGTTTCTCATCACAGTGATTGGTGACTGACTGTCTTTGCTACACTCCAAACAATTGCCAAGGAGACAAACATCAAAGCTCAACACATCCTCGACCCTCAGCGGGACACTATCCTTTCTCCAGCTAACTCTTCATCTTTTACCCAGTCAAACCAGTGCTACATTATAACCAACATTTCAGTTACTGCACTCTCATTAAGTGACATCTTTTGGTGGTGGTGAGACGGTCTATCTGCACCTTATGTGGGATGGTGTCATATTTTGTACTATGAGGTCAAACGGATAGTGCTACGAGCTGACGGTTGGATCCCGCCCCCTGCTGGAGGTGGACAGGACTGCTACATCTACTCTGAGAGGCTGTCTGGAGGGGTGAGGAGGGGGTTAGAAGTAGGAGGTAGGGCGATAATGGTAAGATTGAAGGTGAGGGTATTGTTTTTTGGGGCTCAGACAGACATCTGATTAACAGAAACCTCACAAGGATATACGGCACACTGGGGAGAAGAAAAGGCGGAGGAGTGGGATGGTAGAGTCAGGTAATCTGTCATGATAATGTGCCACTCTTCATGTATCTCTCAGCCACCCTCTCCACAAGGCAAACCACTCTGAGGGAAGGTCAGGGAGGCAGGTTCACTGCTGAAACCCGCCTCCCAAAGCTCGAAAAACCCACAGTACAGTAAATGACTTATGTCTTCCCTCTATACCTTGACATGGCAAAAGCAAAGGCTGAAAGCACATGGAAAGCACAAAGAAACGCACAACCTGACAAACAAAAATCGGACATTTAAAAACAGGCAGAGCGACACAACAATTGCATGTTCTACCCACAAAGATCTCAAGATATTTAGAATAATATACAGGTTCAGAGCGAACGAACCAAATAAGAAAAACAAGGGGGGGGATATGTTATGTACCTGAAACAGCAGCATCAATAGCATGGCATAGGGATCTCATAACATAACAACACACGTAACACACAGTCACGTAGAGCATTTTAGTGCATACGATATTATGTACAACACTGATATCCTTGGGTGATAATTGTAGCTTTACTGGACTTTGAGAGCACTGGGACAGGTTTGAAACTAGTTTGTGATGCTCATAGCTGGAAGAGTGTGGCAGGGAGGAGGGGGAGTAACCTGTTGCCTAGAGATTATGTAATTCTCAATATTTTAGTTTCCCCCTTTTTCTCAAGTTTGACAGACTTTTCCCCGTTGGTTTAGAAAACGGGCCATTACCTTACATTGCATGCCTGTCCCATACAGCAGTGTGTCCTCCCCATCCCTCCCCACCCTTTGACCCCACCCTTATATTCCCTCAGTTATTCGTAGTTAAAGACAGGCCATGCGGCAGCAGTCACTCATGCTGATACAGATAACAGGAAGCACGTGTTGGTTGCTAGTTTTTTTTGTTTGTTTGTGTTTTTTTGTTTTATATGAAATCATGCTTCTAGCGTAGTAGTAGATGTTTTTTTTTCCCACGGTTTCTTTAAAAAAAAAAAAAGGTAATAAAAACTACAAGTAAATCCGTATCCTTCTCTTCCGGTGCGTGCTGATAACCGGCATAGCCACTATGGTTGTCATGGCATTGCCGTTCATTTCTGTCCGTCTGCCTTGCTATGTGTACTTCCTCCTGTCAGCTGCTGCTGGTCATGTGTCCATGTAGGATGGTTTTGGTGAAGGGGTTGAATCCTGTGGAGAACTCTGTGGAGAGACGGAAACACGCTAATTATGCCACAACTCATCAGCAATCTACAGAGCAGGTGACATGCAAGTGTCAGTAAGTCAAAGCAAATATGATTATATGCCATCTTTCCCTACAATTTAAGCTCATGAATCACCTGAATCTCCTCTCTTATTCTAATCAGTCTTTGCAACACTCAAACACTAAAACAGTACATTAGTTCTGCAAAAGCATTTAAGCAAAAATGGTTGGCAAAAGTGGTTTAGCATTCAGCAGTGAGTCGCTTGAAATATCAGTAATCTCAGGAATGCCATGGCCTTTACGTTAGAAAGGGCAAGTCACACATGCACACACACACATACACCCACACAAACACTGCACTGGCTCCAGATAGCAATTCCCAGGACAACTGGCCTTACAGCTTTGACCTTGAGAGCTGTCACTTTACGAGACCTTTTTAGTTTGTTGTTTTGCTGACTGAACACTCTGCCAACCCTTTTTCCAGCTAGTCACAACATGCATGAAGGAATAAATTGGCCTTATCTATTTGCATTAAACTAGTGGTGTCCGTCTGTATGGCATTATATTTTGTGCATATTAATATATTTTTTGCAAGTACATAATTAACATATTGTAGAACATTTTTTATCACGCTAAGGAGGATTTAATTTAAACAAGCAAAAGTTTATTCTGTACCCAATTAATTAAGTTGCAAATGACTGAATTTTAACCATTTGTTTTATGTTTTATGTTGCTGTGCCAGCATCACATTACATGTCATTAGTATTGAATTAAAGGTACATTCAGATGCATTTAATCCAGAGGGACTGGATTAAATGGTCTAGCCCACAGGTCAGACGAAGCGCTGTGGGTCAGTCCCGTACCTGCAGGGACGCAGCACTCAGTCTGCCTCACTGCTTAACTCTCCGCAGACTGGCACATTTCACTATTTGAGCACCTTTCTTCACATCCACAGTATCGGGCTACATCAGGGGGGAAGGGGTCGGCAGCAGAAGAGGTGCGAGGATTGAGAAGATGTGGAAAAACAGGAGCCGAACAAGAGGTTGAGGGAACATTAGTAAGGGAGAGTGAAATAACGGAGACGGGACAGGAAGAAAAAGATGAAGAAGGGAAACAGAAATGGATCAACAGAGGAAGGAAATAGTGCCACAAGGAAAGAAAGGACAGAAAAACAAAAAGATATGAGATGAAATGTGAGAAACAAGTAAATTAAGTGGGAGGAAAGAGGGGTGGGGGGGAGAAAGAAATAATGCATAAACAGTCAAAGCAAGGACAGAAAAGATGGGTGGCAGTTGGAAAGACAGTTGAAGATAAGAGGGCATCAGAAGCATCGACAGTTTTTGGGATTCAGAGTAGACCTATGTCAAATAATATTTGCAAATATATTTTTGATTTCTTGATATTCAGATGGATGGGATTAGACCACATAAGACAATACACAAAATTACACCCTAATATTCTAAAGTCTCAATGTGTTAAACCCCAATCCTCTGCTACTTCCTGCAGGAAAAGTAAAAAAACAAACTAAAAGATTGTAAATAATATTTGACCCGGCTCTGATTCAGAGTCTTGCAGGTTTGAGTGATACAGCACACAGTCACAGTTGAAGGACTATCAACTTTAATGAAGGCAGAAAAGACAAGAGTCAGCCATTGAGATAACTGATGGGGACAGAATGGAAATATAGCCACACACAAGGAGCCACAATCAATTCATTCAGTCATTATTATGCAATAAACAAACAATGACAAGTGCAGGTGCTGCTTAGTGATGACTAAAATGATGGGACTCTGAATGAGTTGGTGAACTGTGAGCAATTACAGCACCAGAGCAAAGTGGACTTATTTGTTCCTCCCGCATGCAGAAGAATTATATTCAGGTGGAGATTAATGTAACAGAAGGTTAGCAGTCAACCAATTAACAAACCGAACTTTGCACTCGTGATTTAGTACCGTCACAATAAAACAGGTCTATTGCTTCTAAGATAATGAGGACACAGACACAAATGTGTTCTCAGCCTGTCGTACTAAAGCTCCTGCAGGTTAAACTACTCAAGGACTGACGGGATATGCCTGGGAAAACCATAATGAGATGACACTTTCAAACTAACTGCAGCACAGAGATCCGTGTTCACTATAAACTAGGTGCTACAAGAATTTTAATCAAACAGGCCCTCATCAGATGGTCAGCTGTCTGCAGATCAGAAGCCCACCTTGCTGCTGTCCCGGCCCAGGATGGCGTAGCTCATGAACTGCTCAGCATCAATCTCCAGCTCGTTGGCATCCTGCAGAGAACCCTCCAGGCTCCCCTCCTGAACACCCTCCTCACCTGAACCCTTCCCTCTGCGCACAACCTTACGCACAATCTATCACGTACACACATGAACAAAGAAGGGTGGGAGAGAGTAATGGATGGAGGCAGAGAGTGGGAATTGGGCAGTGAAAAGACAAAGTTTGTGAAATATAAAAGAAATAATATTAAAAATATATATTTTTGGGGGGACATTTAGTGTATCAATAGGGTAATGTCATATGTAAATAACTTTATAATGATTATTAGTGTATTAATCATTCTGTGGAGAGATGCTGAATGAGTATTATATAGTATGTCACAATTATTGGACCCCAGTTTAAGAATACAGTATAAAAACATCTTTCAGTGGCTGACCTTTTTTGTTACGATGTTTCCATGTTCATCCGTAAACTGTTCCTCGCTTACATGCTCCCCAGGAAGATCTTCAACCTCATCCCCCTGGGGACAGAAAAGCATTTGTACACTTCAAGTTTTTTTTCCAAAGAAACCATAAACTTCACTTCCTTCTTCTTGAAAGTACTGGGCTTACATTTTAGTGTACTGCTATGGCTACAAGATATGATTACCCAAAGTTACAAAAATTAAGTAAGCTCAAGAGTAAATGATGGTCCTAATGTTAAAATAGCTGTCGCTGTAATTACATGCAGTTTAATTATAAACACCTCCACTTATTGGAAAGACAGAGAAGCAGATGAACTTCAGAGGGGTGAGGGGTTAGAATGTGGTTTGCGAAAGCATTTGTGAATCCAACAGTTAGGATCCTCAGAGTTTCTTAGCTACATTTATAATTACAGTTGATGAGGGTAATGACAATGCTGTTATAGCCCCTGGTCATTTGCAGCGTGTCCACAGAGCTATTTATAAACTCAAAGACAGCTGGAGAAGCGAGGACAAGGGCCAGTCCAGCCTGTGTGGACCTGAATAAAACTTGTCAACACTTGCGTTAGCATTGACAGAGTCTGAGATTCAGGAGGAAGAGTCCATAAGGCTTTTTAATAGAACTAGAGTCCAAACTTGTTGAGCCCAATACAATCTATTTACATCCATATCAGCAGAAGATAAATTTACATGTGCACAGCAATTTGATGATCATTTGAACAAAATCAGTTGTCAAATAATTTACCCATATCAACACAAATCTATCCTGTATCACTCCAAACACACTGCTTCCTTCACCCTTTAACCAAACAGTATTTTCTCCATTTCTCTCCTGTCATCGTTGTTTTCCTGTCTGTAAATCCTGTCTTCAAACTTCTGCTTGACTTTCCTCTGTCCTTCTCTCTGTACCTTGAGGATGACCCTGCGACGGACCACTCTGGTGGTGACGTTCTCCTCTTCATCAGCCACTCCCTCGACCTCACCGAGCTCACGATCCAGCTGAGCGTGTATGTAGGTGAGCACGGACCGCACGGAGCCGCTGGCTATGTGGAGGACATTCTGACAGCTGATGACCAGGAAAGCTAGCAGCACGAAGCTGAAGAGGAGTTCTGTCACCAGGGCCCACATCCTCCCAGCAAATCAACACAGCACCACACGACAATACACTCCCTCAGCCTTCAGTGACTCCTGTTTCCAATGCAGCGCCTCTCTCAGCTGACAGAAAAAAACAACAGCTGCAGCCTGCGGCCTTCTCTCACTGGTTCAGTTTCTTTGTCCTTCAGTTCATGTCAGTCCTTCTTTAGCCAGGGCAGTGGGCCCTTTCCTCGGTCTCTATTCCTCAGGTCAGGAGTACCTACTCAATGACATTAATTCCAAGGAAAAGCAACCTTGTGAGGCTTCTAACCCCACCTCTCTCTCTCTCTCTCTCTCTCTCTTCGACCATGTGTCCTGTGGGCTTTAAATACCTCTGGCTTCTCCAGTGTGGCTCTGTACGTTGTGGTAAGACCAATAAGAAAACTGTCCCCTGACTTCCTTCAATCATTTTAACTATAAACTATTTTTTACATCCACACAGCCTAGTAAAAAACATTAAAGCAAACAATATCTATATGCAAACACAATTATGCAGCACTGCAACACACTCCATCTAAATGCTAAAAGCTAAAGTGTGACTGAGCCAAACTAAAGGGCCCTTTTCTCACCAGTATGAACCACATACAAAAGCCAACCCACAAAGGCCCAAAAAGCAACTGTCTATTTCTGCTCCCTTACAGTTTCACACCTGAGATTGTCCTTTACAGTGGGATCCAGTGGTGTGCCAGAAAGTTAACACGTAGAAATGATTGGGGTGGAGTCATGTAACATGAGCGGGACAGTGAGAATGCTTGCTATATCTGGCCGGACTGTTTGTGCCCATCTTGGGCCCTAGACTGTGTGTGTGTGTGTGTGTGTGTGTGTGTGTGTGTGTGTGTGTGTGTGTGTGTGTGTGTGTGTGTGTGTTGTGTGTGTGTGTGAATGTTTGCTGTATATTTCTAGGATCTATCATGAATAATCTAAAGCTGATTCTTTGAATTTTTAAAGAAATGAGTTGGCTTTGCATCACAACAGTTAAAGCCTATGAAACATTTATCACTTTATTCAAGGTGTAACATTTGTACTACCGATTCCTTCAAACATCCCTCTTATTTTGCATGGGAGGAGCAACACACTCACCTGGCCCTTCAGGCGCACGTCGTCCCAGGCCCTCAGCTCTGGTACCCTGTGCGGGAAGCCCAAACCCTTCTCAAATGGCTGGGTACCTCTGAAGTGTCCCCGCAAGATCTCTGAGTGCCCCATGTCCCTCACCGGCTGAAGCAAGGCCTCCTGGGACACGCAGGACTGGTCTCCATCCACAGCATTACATACGGATGATATCATGGTGTCCATGGCCTGCCTGGGTTTAGGCTGACTGCCTACCCAGGCCTGTGTAGGGTCAGTTACAGGGCTCCAGCCTGGACCTGTCTGCTCCTGCAGGTAGGAAAGGAAAGAGCCTCCACCTCCTCCGTTTCCTCCATTACCCGACCTGGAAGGAGAGAACAGATCAATGTGGAGGTGGTACACGTACTTTACATGCTTACTCCAAGGAAAGTAAAACAACTCATCATTTCCCTAAGGGATCACTTCCTCCATAAGAAAAAAACCCTCCAGTTCACCAGTGACATCCACTGACATGCAATAAAGATTAAGGAGATGTTAGAACAGATCTATTGTTTTGTTGGTGCGATTGTGACTTTGTCATCTGAGAGGTAGACAGAGGACTCACCTGTCTCCATTCCGGTCTGCAACACAGCTCAGACCAGGGGACTCACTCAGCCGAGCATACACCCTTTGCTGTCCTGCAACAAGAGAAAGCCCTTCCTCTGAGCCCGTCCCTCCTCCTCCTCCTCCTCCTCCAGCTCCATCTCCACCAGTCGTACTGGTCACTGCTGATACCTCCGAACTTGCACCTGACCCCTGACAATTGTTCAGCCTGTTAAGATTGATCCCAGCGATGGTGCCACCAAGCGAGGCTGGCGTGGCAGTGCTGAGTGAGTCAACGCCCATCTCTGAGTCGTCTTCGGGCAGCTCAATGGAGCCACTCAGCACCCCACCCCCTCCGCTGGCTGCGCTGGCCTGACTAGCTGGCCGACCCAGACTTCCGTACGGCAGCCCCAGAAGACCTTCTGAATCGTCAGCATTGCTGCACTCAAGCGAGGAGTCCTCCACAGGTACCAGGGACGGGCTGTTGCCTGAGGGCCACACCTGCACATCAGACATCTCCATGAGGGTGTCTTCCTCTGTGGTGGCAATGGGTGCACAGTCCAGACTGGAGACTTCCTGCCAGTAAGGCTCAGCGCCCAGCGGGGAGGGCAGGCTGTACTGCATGGAGGCCGGTGACAGAAGCTCTTCCTGCGCGAGCCCATAACCTGGAGCGAGACAGAGAGAGGCACACTGACACCCGGCCCCCCGCCTCGCTCCCCACCTCACCCCCTCAGCACCGGGACCCCGGGAGGGGGTAAGTGCCCCTGCCCAGGAGCTGGGCATGTAGGGGGGGAGTAGAGGAGGCTGAAGGGACAAATGGGTAAGGAGTGGGGATGGAGAGAGGGGAGGGCCATGACAATAGGAGCTACATAAAGGTGCAAGGAGCTTAGGACAAGAGAGCAAGGGCAGCTTTAAGAAGAGGTTTTGTCAAGCTCGATCAGCTAGCGCTGACTGTGAGAGCAGCAGCGGCAGCAGCAGCAGACACAGCCGGACGGACTGAGAGAGTGACACTTTGGTTTGGACCCAGCAGTGACTGATGCTGCTCTGCCGGCTGCCACCTACAGGGAGATGGACAGGAATTACTGCCTCTGCCCCAAATCTGGGGCTGGGACACACACCTGTCCAGCAGGGACACACACTTTGTCACACATACACATGCCATAAACACACCTGCTCCCTCTCCGTCTCATTCCATCACACGCAAACCCTCACACTCAGATATGCATGCATTCAAACCCACTCAAAAAACAGGCAGGTTAATATCATTGTCAGGCTGGATAGCATGCACGCAGGCAATCTCATTCTTTCCTCACACACAAGTGCGCACACACACACACACACACACACACACACAAAATCACACACACACACATCTACCCATTGCACACAGCTGCTTTCTCTCTCACCGACACATATATTTATTATAATGCAGTCAATATAAGACAGCTATCTAAACATAGTACTGCTGATATTTATACAAACACGTATACAATACACTAGGTTTTTCCTTCTGTTGTGAAAGTCACATGGTTGCTGCCTCAAACATAGATTTGAATGAGTATTTTAATTGCAGTTATATAAATTAGTAAAACGGCACATTGTTAATGTGCTGTGGACTCAGGTCACTCCTTCAACTGTCTTGAAAACCCTTTGTAACACAATTCTTTTTGTAAAGGCAGACCTGGCATGATAGAGTACAATGTCATGGCAGCATGAATGTTTTTTTAATTGAGATAATTACTCTATATTGCACAAAAAGAAAGAAAACTACATTACAAAGAATGCAATTTCACTGGCTTGTATCAGTCTTGATCATACAAGAAATGTATCTATAAATGAACTACCACTATGGAAATTAGGTAATCATTTTATATAAAACCTTAAATGAATGGCAATGTAGGTAAAACAAAGTGTGAGTGGCACTATGACTGTCACTCTACAGAGTGTGTTATCAGGAAGTACATTCCCCAGAGGATGAAATAGGAGATGTAATGCAGGGCATACAGTATGTAGATAAGAGCAAGAGGAGGAGATGGTTCACCTTCTGCATGGGAGAGACAGAGAGAGAGAGAGAGAGACTGTGTGTGTGTGTGTGTGTGTGTGTGTGTGTGTGTGTATACTGTATAGTGATGAGGGAGCTGTGCAGAGCTGCAGGATGTAACTTGATTCATGCTTGGCAGTGCTGCTGTTGAGTACTGCTGAGAGTGCAGGATTTATTTGTGACACCAAGCGGCCAGAAGGACCTCTTGTCCTACTTTCTGCTTTTTCTCTCAACTGCTGTTGGTTGTCAATAGAAAATAGCAATCATATATATACATATATATATATATATATATATATATATATATATATATATATATATATATATATATATATATATATTATATATATATATATATATATATATATATATATATTTGTAAAGTGCTTTGTCTTATGAAGTTAAAAAGCATTTTGACATCCACTGTTGATGAAATATCTTATTGTCCTACATTGACAAAGAAGATGATGAGTAACGAGTTGAATATAAGAATATGGAATATGAATATACCTTGTTTATTCGGGCCACAACAGAACATATTGGCTCAGGTTCATTTAGAGTTTAGGGACCCCATTCACAAATTGTCATTTGGCTTTACTTTAAATGCTTTACTTTAATATAAGCTGCAGCAAATTTGGTTATAACTTTAGTAATAGCATTCAAATCTAATAACAACAAGCTCTTAATTGAACTGAAATGAACACATTTCTTCCAACAATATATTATATATTCTGTTTTGGAGTAAGTACCTGCATACATTTCTCTTGCAAGTAAATTAACTGCAGGATAAGGTGTGTATTGGAAATATGGTGGAAGTCTGTGTGTTTATGAGATGTACTATATCAAGACCTAAAGCCACGCTTATTGTTTTATGAGTGTGTTTTTTTGTGACACCACAAAAATGACATTGTTTGTCAGCCCTCTCTCTTCATGTTAGAAGAAAAGATAATGATGGTGAAAGAAAGAGAAAATAAAGACATAAAAGGAATGTGCAAGTGTAAAATATGAAAAATGATTGCCTGACCCCGCTGATTGGATAAGACACAAATACAGGAAAATGAAGCAGTGAAGCTCACATAAAAATACATGTGAAGGAAATATACTCATTTTTTCCTTACTCTTAAACACTGATACACTGGTCAGACATGTATATGGAGGACACAAAACACTTGCAATATACAACTTAAAACACACATAAAGACGCTCACACTGATACACTCACACAGACATTAAACAATAAACAGAATTACAATTAGGGGAAGAACAATATCAAATTGACCCTCGTACAACACTCACAAAGACATTAAAAACATGTATTTACACAAAATAAGCCATCAGATGGACACAGTCTACATAAAATCAGTGACTTACAAAACAACCACAACATTCATACATGAACAGAGCAGACGCAAATCACAGTTCACAAAAAAGGTTTGTGGCCTTTTTTACCCCCCTTGGGACAGATCACAGAGGAGGAAGAGACAGACTGTAGGTCCATTCTCAGTATGCATGCCATGCAAGAACGTGTCTGTTGGTCAAGCAGCATTAAGCGCCAATGCAGCGTTTGAGTCGTCATCTCCAACTAGCCAGTGCGTTTCTTGCCTCTCATCCCAGTGTCTCCATGCAAACACAGGGGGAGATGAGCGATGAAAGTCAGCCTCATGCACATGCAGACAGGCAGGAGAGCAGGGAAAGAAGTAAAGGGAAAAAGAGAAAAAAAAAGAGCAGCAAGAGAGGAAGAGGTATATAAAATAGGGTGATGGTCACAGACAGAAACAGCGAGAGAGAGCGAGGGTCACCTCCCCCCTCCCAGTGGGTGCTGAGTACACAGTCTGTGTGAGGGGTATCGGTCACACTTAAAAAGGTGGGGTTTTCAAGAGCACAAAAATAAAGAAAATGCACGACTAGTCGCAAAAATAAAAAGGTAAAAGATAAAGATGTGGGTCAGAGGTCAACATGAAGTTGGCATGAGGTCAGAGTTCGGAGAGGAGTGAGAAGGAGGAAGAGTAGGACGGCTAGGCTGCAGATGACATGTCCAGAGAAACACAGAGAGAGGGACAGATTCACAGGGAATGAAAACAGGGCTCCCAAAAGGACATTCAACATTAGCCCTAAAGAGACTCAAACTACTCCCCCATGCAGCCACAGGCAGAGATAATTAAAATTTCCTCTAACAGGGGTCTCAAACAAGAGGGTCCGTCTATCATGATCTACTGTATTTATTAGCTTTCCCTAACCTGGAAATTATCTTGAGGAAACCGTCGAAATGTGCTGACCTACAATAGAGGTGCACAAGAACTAAGAAGGAACATGCATAAGTAAAATCCTACAGACATTGTTCTGACAGAAAGAGGGGAAGACAGGTAAAGACAGAGAGAGATCGAAGGAAGCGACAGTATAGCCTATTCTTCTACGCTCTTGAAAATAATCTGCTGGCTTGTTCTGTGAGAGACTATTTCAATGATAATGATAATTAGTTTACGGAGGACTAAACCTGTCTTAAAGGAGCAGTTCTACATTTTGGGATATACTCTAATTTGCTTTTGTTGCAGAGGGTTAGATGAGAAGCCACTCTCATATTTATACGGTAAATATGAAGCTACCCCTAGCAGCTGTTTAGCTTAGCTTAGCATAAAGACTGAAAACAGCTAGCCTGGCTCCTTCCAAAGTTCAAACATCTACATACCAGCCTCTCTTAAGTACACAAGTGAACACAGTGACCTATTGCAAGGAAACCAGGATAAAAATCAGCTAGCCTGGACAGATACAGGCAAAATGTTTCTGCCTGTTTCCAGTTTTAATGCTAAGCTAAGCTAACCAGCTGTTGCGGGTGCAGTAGATTCTTATTTAACGTACAGACATGACAGTGGTATCTATCGTCTTCAGCAATACAGCATATTAGCATATTTCCCAAAGTGCCCAACTATTGGTTTAATATTGAATTAATTCATTATTCTGTGAAAAAATAATAATAATTAGAAAATAAACAGATCTTTGTATGTATTTTGTTATTCACTGCTTACAACAATATTTCTTCTGAAGATGAGCCCTGATGGTTATTTTCAAGTCAACTGACCATTTGGTTCATTAACTCATTTAATTTACTCTAGTCAGTTCTGGTCCACCACTTGGTCACTATGCTTTTAGGATGTACTTAAGCTGGATATTAAATCATAAACCTTTGGAAACCCATCGCTGTGATCATTGTGAGATTAGCAGAAGACACAATATTCAGGTATTCAAAGTGCCACCACGTTTTTATGCAGGACGTCAAGCAGGAACGGCCTTTGGGAGGCAGGTAGCCAGACAGATAGACAGACAAGACAGATACATGGTTATCAGATTCACGGCAGCTGTGATCTGAACATCTCCCTTTTCACCCTTTGACCCTCATGGTCGTATCTCTATGCATTGTTACATCTCTGTGTATTGCTCCAGTTTTCACAGATTAGGACCTGTCACCTGTCAGACTGACTCATCGTCTGCACTGGATACAGAGAGGAGAAGCCAGTCCAGTAAGATGGGGAGCTCACCAGTCCAGAGGTGAAAATGGAGTCAATAAGATGTAGGGTATGCATGTGTGAAAGAAACCATGAGGAAAAGGTGTAAAAGACTGAGGACTGACAATTGGTAAGGAAGTCAGTTAAGCTAGGTTATACTTATAGTATGATCTACATGGACTGATCATGTATGACGATATGTTGTTTTATAGACAAAATATCACTATAAAATGTAGTCCCTCCAACTTAATAATAGGCAGGACAACTCTTAATATAGTCAAATACTGACTACTCTAATTATTTGTCATGAGAACACGAAATAACAACAATAATAACATAATAACTAATCAAATCATTACTGTTAATGATAGGATACTTTACTTATGTCTATGTGGAGTGTTCTGCTCAAAGGCTTTTCTGTAATGGGATGCTTGCAAACTCTAATGATTCATCACTTAAATCATACTTTTTTTGTATACTTCACTTTACTTCCCATCAAATTGAATGAATACATGGACAAATGTAGGTATAACCAAAGGCACTACACAGGTTGTAGCACAGTAGGAGTGTCCTGAGTCCCTCTGCATGTTGCCTGGGTAAAGTCCTGCAAAAGTTTCATGTTTGTGGCAGCATCACGGCGGAATAAACAATAAATATATGGGAACAATAGAGAGAATTCAGAGGGAAACACACTTCACTTTGCCTTCAGGGGATTTTAGGGAGCGAGTAGGAATATTTATTGGAAAGATGGCTCAGGTCCAAGGCCAAGGGGACATGGAGAAGGGGCTGCACTGTGGGATTTGGGGAGGGAACTTACCATTGGTCAAACCAGGGGAGAGGTTGTCTCTGTCGTTTCGACGTCTGGTGAAATCGCGGGCTCCTTGTCTGGCAGGCTGAGGCGGCTGGCCCTCCAACATGTTGACTATGTCCATACGGTCAATACTTTTCAGAGCTGCGTACAAGCTCTCCACTGCAGTGAAGACGTGTGAAGGAGAGACACAAGCAGACAAGGAAAAAGAGAAGAAGGGGAAAAGGGGTTCCCAGGACAAACAGCAAAACCATTACAACAACAATGTGACTATGAGGGGATGAGAGAAATTCACAGCAATCTCAGATCTCGTATACTCACTCTTGGCCCTCTTGCCCTCGCGAGTGGCCCACAGGTTGAGCAGCGCAGAGCTCTGCTCCAGCAGCGAGTTAGGATTCTCCACACGGATCTTATTGATGTCATCCACACTGAGTTGAAGCTCGCGTGCCAACTCTGTAGAAAATGAGAAGGCGAAGATCATGAAAGTGAAGGAAATATTCAGATAATTTCACCTGTTTCATGCTATTATAGTGTACACAGTCTTGAAATGTCACTCTGCTTCACAGTGGCTCTGTCCAGAAGAGGCCGAACAAACAGCTATGGTGCTTGGCAGGAAAACAGGAAATAATTAGTTTCATTGGCTGGTTGCCATGTTAGACCTTAATCAGCAGAGAGCTAGGCAAGCTTGTCGGACATAAGGTAAACATGGATGGTTTACAACAAATAAAAACAGATTCAGTATATTCTTGTTCACTCACCGGCCCAGCTCAGTCCCAACTGTTCTGCAATCACAGCCATCTTCAGCTCCGTCCTCTCCATGGCACTCATAGATGCTGCACAAACCAGACCAAAACTGATTTTTAACATCTGACCCTGTTCAATTTTGAGATTATCCTTGCATTACTACGTGTATTGATTCTTTATATGGAATACAACTGTAGATGAAGTAAAATGGTAAAAAAACTGAATTACCAATCGCACTGTGCCTTGTATTATTATATCACCACAAGAAAATGAACAGGTACAATGATTTACAGGTGGGAGAGTGAGAGCCTCATACCCAAAGCAGGTTCATTTAGGGCACTGTATCTTTCTCTTAAAGCCAGCGGGGTCAGAGTTCGCCTCCGGTCTTCACTCCCAACAATCTGCCAGTCACAAGCAAAAAAACACTTAAGTCTGCCATATCAGGGAAAATGGCTATAACTAAATACACTGTTTGTGTCTTGTAACTTTGAGGGCTCTACCTTGATACATGGAGGCATGGTGATGTTGAGGTTACAGAGCACATGTTGGCTGTCTTCATATTTGGTGGACTTGCGCAGGAAAGACAGAAATCCAGTGTGCTCTTTACTGCTGTCTCTCACCTGAGACACACGGACACAAGGACAGCAATGAAGACACATACGTATGTAGCGTGGACAGAGCTGCTGCAGTAACAAATGTGCGACAAGGAACATAAAACTCAAGAAAACATCTAGAAGAGAAAGACAAATGGCAATACCTTAACAGAGACAGGAAGTCGGTTATCTCTGAAGGCCTGGAAGCTGAAGCAGCGAGGCTGCTGTGTGGCCTTCCTCACGGGTAACAGATTCCCTGAACACTCCAGGTGAAGCGGCATTCCCTCCATCACCTGCAAGACAAGACATAGGCCAATTATCCTACGCTACACTAGAATTTTACTTAATTAGTATGATGCACTGCCCTCGTCTCTAAACTGACCTCTATGTCTCTGCTGCGAGCCACCTCTGTGAAGTTCTCATGCTGTTCCAGGGTTTTATCCATCTTATCGTCAGTCATGCAGTAGCAGCGCAGGCGGCCCTCACGCAGCTCATTCATCTTTGCAAACACCACAAACTTGGCCATATATGGTACAGCCGACAGCTCTCTGTAGAGCAAGTTGGCAAAGGAGATGGCCTCAGCCGTACGAGGACAGTCTGCAAGCCAGAATCTGAGAGGAAACAATGACATGTAATCACAGTATTATTCATAAATCAGTCTAAATGCTTGCTTTGATGACGTTAGATGGTAAATACTTGTGTTAACTTTATGGTATGATGGTGGATATGTCTGTGTTGCCAACTGAACTTACCGTGCTGAAACATTGGTTGTGAAACTGGCACAGTCTTTAGCATACATAAGCTTGGTGGTGCCAGTAATGTCTTCCCATTGGGCTGGTGCTGTGCCGCCTGGAAATAAGACAGGACGAGGAAGGGCTAACTGGTTAATCCGGCTTTAGTGAAGGTCACAAAGAAGAAGTCTCAGGGTGACAGTGTTTGTACAATATAAGAACAAATACTTTTTACACCCACTTATGGCACTGATTTCTTTCACCCTCGCCATGGAAGGTACTTCTCCAGTTCACACAAACACACCACCAACACAACTCCCAGTCGCAGCATGCAGTACCTATGACGGAGCAAAGCAGACGCAGACTGGTGGTGTCGCCCTCCCCAGCGTCTCTGGGACTGTCTCTCCAGGACGGGGGCAGGGGTATTTGCAGGCCGATGGGCCGGTGAAACTTGCGCCGCCGAGGCTCCACAGTGACCACGGGGCTAAAGTTTGCCTGGTTACCCAGCAGCTTTGCAACAAGCTCATCTGGAACTGGCTGAGCCTGAGATTGAAAGTGAATGATGGAGAGAGAGGGTACGTAACATGCACACAGGGGTGATGATATGGTAGAAAAAAAGGGAAATCAGACAAAAGAGAGAAACATATGAACATGCAATGAGTTATACAAAAAAGATTACAGGATAGCAGAAAGAATGAGACAATGGGAGATGGATTATGTTGCATTGGATGACAAAAAAAGGGTAAAAGAAAGGGCAATCAAATAGGGAAAAATTTAAAGTGAAGAGAAAGGGAGAGAGAGAGAGAGAGAGAAGTCAACAGTGAGTAAAATACCTCATGGTGTAAATAACACATTTGAAAAGACAATTGCAACACAATTTGGTAGAACTTAATAACTCTTTTTATTGTAAAATGTAACAATGAGAGTTAACATGAAGCTTTTACAATCATTATTACAAAATGGATATCAAAGAAAAAGGCACTCTGGGTTTTTCACAAGGCCATTCATGACATAATAACTACAGCAACATTTGAGTTAAATAGATATATTCCTAAAAATATGTTAATAAAAATTATATCCATATCCTATTTTACTTACATTCAGTTACATTCACTATTTTCAACATAGAGGTTATGGCATGTGTAGTAGCATGTTAGTTTAAAAGACATATTAAGTTGATCATAAATTCATTCATGTGTCTCACAGCTGTTGAACCAAAACATACAGCATAAGGTCCATTCATACTGTATCTGTACCTTTCATTTTGGTTTAGTGAAACAGATTCTGACATTGGAATTACACGTTTCCATCTGATAATCAAAATTCATAAATTGTCAAACTATATATTCATAAACTTCTAATAAGAATTTTAATTTAGTTAAAAATAGAGATTAATACATTCACAGTCTTGAACTACAGTACAATCTATACACTGGAAAACAGATCATAAACAGTGGGTATATTTAACCTGTCAAAAAGAAATCACATGCAAATGGCCCCTTGAAATCCCAAGTCAGAAAACCTGAGAAAATGGTGCCTATTTATATAACCAACATATCCCTTGCAAAGATTTATGAAGGAAAAAATTATTTAATTTAAATAATTTTTGTTTAGATACCTTAATGAAGGCAACATTTGGAAACTGAGATTGGCCAAAATAAAAGAAATGGATTGGATTGTTCTAATCTGCAATTTAACCATATCAAAAAATCCCACTGCCAAATGTTCTGATTTTGATCTCACAGCTAACAGTCCAATGAAACTGTATCATTCATTTCTTGATTTGATGTTTCATTTTGTAACAGGATGTTGGTGCAGGACATTAGACAGTGAGGGCTAAATCATGGCTGGATAACTTGTGTAGAGAAAGCGTTTTTTTAATGTATAATTCAGCCAGGTGAAGAAAGCTAAAAAAGTTACTCGTCTTTGGTGTGAATGTTTAATAAAACATCAAGATCTGAAGAGTTTAGCCGTACAAATAAAAGGGGTTAAAAGCTTGAACAAACTTAAGGTGATTAAGGTTAAAAGGTTTAAAGATTAGGAGCTCAACTTTTTATCCAGGACAACACTCCAGTTCATCTAAAAAGAAGATTAGCAGACAAACAGTCTTTCCGGGCTATTCTGCAAATATGCAAAATGATTTCCATCAATTAATGTTGGACTTACTGTACTTAAAGGCTGTATCTCAAATGAATTGGTTAAATATAGTGAATGCAGGGCTTTGCCAGTGATATAAATACAGTAGTGAGAAAGACATGAAGATAAAACAAACAATAACATATCAGCACTAAATGAGCAGTCCACAGTTGTATAAAGGTGCCAAGTGCATGCACTGAGTGAAATTAAAAGGTGAAAAGACAAATAAACAAACTAAAGAAAAATAAATGAGGAAAACTTGACACAAGTGCTGACATGATCGGGTCATTCCAAGATCAATCAGAGTACAATGAACATGCTTTTCTTTCAGGCAACACAGGCATTAACGATTCTGTCTTTCTTCTCCTTCCTTCTCCTCATCGTCCCATCTCACCTGCAGCCCCAGGCGGACTCGTTTAGTGACTGCCGTCTCAGGAAACGTGGCCTGGACCAATGGCACCAGTTTACTTGTCAGCGAACCTCCTTCTGGTCCAATCAGGTCGCTCTCTTGCTGGACTCGTGATACAACAGCAAAGTAAAGGGGGAAGTCGGTGGAGATGATGCGACGGATTCGCTTCTTCCCGAGCTCCTCTTGACTTTCTAATTCTGAGGAGATAAGAGGGGTAAGAAAAGCAGTTGGATTCATAATCACGCTCAAGGGAAATGTTTGAGTGTCAGCCAGACTTTGAGCATTTAAACACTTACCCTCATCCATCCCGTTGAGGATTGTTTCTAGCACCTCGTCACCGTAGCGATTGCGATGTTCTTTCCAGACTGAACCATTCTCACTCCTCAGCACCACAAGCTCCCGGTCACCACGACCCAGAGCAGCAAAGTGTGGGATTTCCACTATCACCGGTCTGTCACACATCACACATGGAATTATACATGTACAAATTACATATATGTACTAAAATAGTTAGACTTTTTCCAGTTTGAGTTGCCTCCTCACCCCAGGAACTGCATCCCGGCTGGCCCCAGGGAGATGATCCTGCTGGCCAGCCCCTCTCCCTCCACCAGCGGAGGGGGGCTGGTCAGCTTCTGCGGCTTCACCAGGCGGCAGGTGATGCG
Source organism: Anoplopoma fimbria (assembly GCF_027596085.1). NCBI lineage: Eukaryota > Metazoa > Chordata > Actinopteri > Perciformes > Anoplopomatidae > Anoplopoma > Anoplopoma fimbria. The sequence continues at coordinate 4,430,547 of NC_072461.1, forward strand.
GGTTGGAGCCGCACAGGTCCGCGGAGGTATGATGACACGCAGACCATTATGCCTGCTGCCTCGCATTGAGCCGCCTCGAGCATCTACCATGAAACTGACCAGGAACCTGTTATTGGACAAATGTCGTCTTTAGTTGCCAGATCAGATATTTAATCGAGATTCAGTAAAATAAAATGTTTTGCTGACCCTGTGTGTATGGGACTGGCGACTGGGCTGACATTGTCTGACGTCTCAGTCGCTGGGCTGCTGGGAATCAGTGAGTCATCATCATATTCTTTGGGCAGTGGAAGTGGAGTGTGCTGCTACAACAGACCAAAAGACAAACTGTTCATGACATTCGCAAAAGAACACTGTTTAGCATAATATTTATATATTTCTTACGCTATCAACTTTTAAATGGAGATGATATCGAGAGGGCTATGATGACAGCTTATGCTCTCATTTTTCAAGTTCTATTTTTAGAGTGGATATGGAGAAAGGTACATCATTAAACTTCAAAAGACCTTTGAGAAGAGTTTTTAATTTACATTATCATGTTACAGAAAGGCTAGAACTGCAATAATACAACAATAACTGCATCAACAAACTGGTCAAGTTCGAAAGATGTAAGCACATTACTGTTAAGGAAGATCCAATGAGAAACATTATAAAGTTGCATTATGGGAAATGAAGGATCCTGTGTTCTTGTAGTTTGTCTTTTCTTTAAAATCAATGCACCTTATATTTAGAATATCTTCTGACGTAGAACTGAACTGAAAGTTTAACTAATCTACACTATTTTAACAAATTGAGTCTAGAGTTCACCATTGAAAAGGGCTGTCTGACGGCAAGATAAAGCGGTGAAAATATTTCCAAATATAGCATTTACTTAAACTGATATCGATTAATTTAGGTGAGCCTTTCTTTTTAGGTGTTTATTATACGTTTTTATGCTTCCCCGTCCACAGCACTACATTGCTTCGCTCTAGTGTCGGTACACTGACTACCAAAAACCTGTTTCAACCCAACTTCAATACACCTAAACTATACCCCTTCAGTATCTTACTCATGCTGCTCTGTAAAGTAACAGTACCTGATCCATCTCATGTTCTTTGAGGATAACAGTCTCCGGAGAGACTCTGGGGATCCTGGGAATGGCTGGCGAGTAATTCCTGTTGTATGAAAAGAGAAAAACACAAGTCAGATGAAGAATTTTTTTTACATCTCCTCCCAAGTGCTCATCCCTGGTGTTTAGTGGGTGTCTATGGTGCTTCCCCCTCTATCCATCCACCTATTAGCTTGAGACTACCAGCTTGGGTCACTTCTGTTTCCCCGCCCAGCCCCCCTTACGCTGTGCCCAGCCCTCTCTCGTACTCCAGTGATTTCTTGGGGGAGAGGAAATCGTCATCATGGTCTTTCATGTCATCCATCTTCATGTACCTGGCCCCTTCTGTCCCCAGGAGCTCCTCTCCTTCAGAGAACAACATGGCAAAGAGAGCGTACAGACCATGGTCAGGTTGGTGAAACAGCACAAGAGAAAGAGAGAAAGAAGAGAACAAGATTGGTAACCAGCGGTTAGAGGGGTTAGATGTTAGGAGATGGCTCTGTGATTGAGGCGTGAGACTGGTGAGATGAGACAACAGTGAAGATGCTCTGAACACTTATCTTCATACCGTTAAACACTGGCAAGGTGCTGCGCAGCATTTTTTTGACCTAACGCCTCTAGCACTTAAAAATCGGGTACTAAAACAGCATCAATACAGCAGGTCACTCTAATCAGCTGAAGTCACACGCTGCTGAGTCCAACACTTTTCATTCAGAACCACTTAAACATCACAACATTGAAATAAGAGAGGACACCTTACAAATGCAGTTTTCAAAAACCCATAAACTCTCAGTTGGAGACAACAGCATCACATCTCTGGGGAGAGCACACATCAGCATAATCTCATTCCAAAAATGTGTTGTCTAGTGAATAAACAGCTTTTGAACTGAATGATTTAGACATCAACTGTCTCAAAGAGCAATGTATGAGGAGATTTGCTCTCAAATGTAAACACAGACAATCAGAACAGCATCAGCCTACTTCAACACACACGATTACCAAAGTTCAAGCTGTTCTCATTTAAAAGTAAAGTATATCTACATGTGAGCAGAGGTGGGTTACTTAGCACCCAAAAACACACGGTAGTTTTCAAGAATCCACCAGAACCGAGTCTCCCGTGTGTATTCATTTGTTACCACAGCTTGTGTGAGCAGGCGGTCTGTCAGCGGTCGAGAGCCAAAGTGATGTGGTAGGTGTCATTACACTATGTTTGACTTTGCGAGTGCATTTCCCAAAGGTTCATATGAGTTAGCTCGTGTCCTGGATGCACTCTGTCTTGTGTGCCATGCATGTGTGCCACGATATGTAGGCAAAGTGTTATGGGCGAGTGCCAATATCATTTCACCATTTGTGAAGTGAGATGCGTCTCTAAGACGGCGTCTCGGCTGCTTTCTATTTTCAGAGCAAAGGTGACAATCTTCCAGATATATTGATCTTGTTGATAAACAGTTCCACAACTAGAAGATAAAGAGCAATGTTATCATTGTCATGTCTCCGTCCTGATGAATGAGCCCTTTATTCACTCGGCTTTCAGCTCTTTATTTTCTCTTTATCTGAAAACAGCAGCCTGTTGCTGCTGAAACACTGGCTCTCAGTGTGAGAGTGAACCAAAAAAAGGGCTGCAAAACCAAAACAATTAGCTAAAAGCCTTTATAAGCCTCCATAGAGCTGAAGGTAACTGCGGGGTCAGGTGATAATTCTCTGTGGGTTTATCACTACAAGCGACTTCTTTCAGATAGAAATAGTCACATGATCAAAAATGTTGAGTATAGACACTTGCAACATTTTTTAAACCTCCCAACTTAAAAATACAGGGGACATGGCAGGAAAACAAAAAGTATGCGGTACAAAACAATTGAGACAGACTTAAATGCAGACACAACTGAGGACACACATTTAAAAGCGATGACAGCACACTATTTATTAACTGCTAATGCTCACAGAAAATGTTCATATTTTATAAAAAATTTGATATCCTTGATTTGATTATGGATCCGATACCCATGTGGGTAATTTATATATGTAGGCTGCGTCTGTTACTGCCAACATAACATGGAGGGAAAAAAAACACCTGGGGAGTTAGAGAATGAGAGTGTTATTGAAGGGACACATACAGGTTACAGACATGGGTGCTATGGGTGCATGCTAATGAGAAACCAGAGCCACCATCACAGTGAGCGCCACTACAGAGGGAACGAGAGAGAGAGAGAGGCAGAGAAGAAGGATTGAGAGAGTGAGCTTGAAATGGAGCCACACACTTTAATACAACAACCTATGAATGCCGCACGAAGAAAGAAAGAGACATTCATACCTAATGTTAGCTGTGCAATTCCTAAAAAAGGGCAAAAGGAATTGGAAAATATGAATATTTATGTAACCGGTTCAAACATTGTTTCCTTCCGTTCTATTTGATTAAATAATTGCAGTTCTCTACCTTCATCCTCAGACACGTCCAGTATTTCATCCACTGTTTCTGGGAAACTCATGCGATGTTTCTCAGTGGTCGTCTGCACAGAAGGAAAAGGAAAAAACAATTACAGATACAACAGTGAGTTTAAACTTCCAATTTAATGTGATTAGCATTCCCACATATTGCCAGTGTTTTATCCAGAGGGCAGAGTAGCGTTTCTAAACTTCTCACCATGGAAACCGTCTCGTCAGTGACGAGCTTCAGGACGTCAATCACAGAGATGTAGCCCAACCTCTTAGCAATGGCCAGAGCTGAAGTACCATTCTACCAGACAGAGAGGAGCAGCTTGATCGTATATCTCAAAACAAAAGTTTATCAATTATTTTGAAGAAGACGAGGCGCGTTCATGCTCACTGTTGTTGTCTCGTTGGGCTGAGCTCCATGCTTCAGCAGCAGCGTCACAATTTCTGTGTGTCCCTGCTGGGCCGCTTGGTGCAGAGGAGCGTAACCAAGCTGGAAGAGATATTAAATATAAACTTCCTCTTAAAAGTACAAATTATATCTAAGATAGCTGGTAGAACAAGCATCACAACAAGCCAACTGCGTATTACGAAAAATGTAAGTAGATTATTATAATTATTATAATTGGACAATTGCCATCTGAAACAATTATTTGATTAACAGAACATTAATCAGCAACAATTTATATATTTGGTTAATCATTGAAGTCAATAAAAGCAGAAATCTACTGGTTCCAGCTTCTCAAATGTGCTGGTTTTCTCAGTCTTAAATGATGACAAACTGAATATATTCAGGTTTTGGACTTATAGCAAGACAAAACAAGCAATTTGAATATGTCAGGTTTGGGAACTTGTGATGAAAGTGTTTTACTATTTTCTGACATTTTTACAAACTTCAAGCTAATGCTGATTACTCAATAATGCTGCACTACATCTAACCTTACTCAGTCAACTTTAAACACGTTTGTGCATGTATCATGATATGAATATAAATACTGCATCTCACATTACACTTTAGTCAGGTTAAATGCCCTGACTCAGATCCTTCATTACTTACCGCCTTCACCTAGGAGATTCCTGCAACAATGTGCTTTTAACTGTGTAATGTGCTGTAATTGTATTTACCGATGAATGAATCACAGACAGCAGACATACTGTAACTGCGTGACTCATGAATAGACTTATTGTAGTTTTACCTCAAACCAGAGGGAGGCACTCACCCTTGTTTTGCTGTTGACATTGGCCTGTTGCTGCACGAGGAACTTCACCATCTTGATGTTGCCATAGTGACACGCTACATGGAGAGGTGTGTAACCCATCTGACAGTGGGAGAGAAAAAAGTAATGTTTCATGAATATTAAATAACTAATTGTTCAAATCAACACAGTAAAATCATCCCTAATTTTATCACTGCATTGAGTCTGAATTAACGAGAGACAATGCAATTATGTCTTGTGCATGGGATGGGAACAATTGCAATAATTCAAATAATAACACCATTAAATTAGAGCCCCACAACCAGTTGTGGAAGATATCTAAGTGCATTTACTCAAGTACTGTACTTAAGTACAATTTAATGGTACTTGAACTTTACTTGAGTGAGTCCAATTTTTTACAACTCCAATACATTTCCAATGGAATTATGATGCCACCCATGTATAGCCTAATCTGCTCTATTCTTGTCAAGACTGTGACAAAGAGGTGTTAAACTTTGGTTTGTGGTGCTGTTTTACTGACACCATTATTTTTTCTACACATAAATGAAACCCTACTAACTTTTTTCTATACACAGCTCGATGTCAAAACACTGTTGAAGAGCTCTAAGCCCTCGAGGTCTAAGGGGTCTGAACCCCTCAACGGTGGACCATGTATTGATGATAACGTAACCCTCTGTTATGAGAACATCAGATTATTTATGCTACAGCACTGAGACACTATCGGCCATGGTAGATGGCACAAGAAGCTTCTACACGGATAAGGCTTTGATAACCGTGCAACAGTTTACCATGAGACTGAAAAGGACTTACCCGCGTGGCAGCGTAGACTGAAGCCCCTTGCTTCACCAATATATCTGCGATGCCAACATGTCCTTCCTGTCCTACTAGATGGAGTGGGGTTAATCCACTCTGGAGGAAACCATATTCAGAAGAAAAAAGTCAAACACAGAACAAATGAAGCCTAAGCTAAATATTATTTTAAGAATAAATGGACCAACTAAACGTCCTGCCCCATGTCAGTCATCCTTTAATCATCATTGTGTTTCTTGCCTTGTTTCCAAGGTTGACGTTGGCCTGTTTGGAGATGAGCAGGGAGACCATGTCGGGCCTTCCTTCCTGTGAGGCCAGGTGGAGAGGTGTGACTCCCTGCAGTGACTCAGCATTGGCTGAAGCTCCGTACTGCAGCAGGCTGTTAGCCACCTCCACCTGGTTCTGCTTGGATGCTATGTGGAGGGCAGTGTAGCCATTCTGGAGCACAGAAATGAGTTGTGGTTAGAAAAAGATGTGTATATGCCTGATACTGGGCCATTTAGCATGAATTATGTGTGGACTTGTGTGTGGACTTGTGTGTATCTCTCTTTTTTTTATTTACCCTGGCTGCACTATGCGGAGACCCGCCCTTGCTGACAAGCAAGTTGACAACATCCAGGTTGTTGTGATGTACAGCAACATGCAGTGGAGTCAGACCATTCTGCAAAAACAGAATCAAAAGTTCATCTGACTGTGGAAGACCAAACAATTCTTTATTCATCTTTTGATTCTTTCTTTCATACAGCCAAGCCCCTTTATGTTTCTCTTACTTTCCCAGCAGCATTTGGATTTGCTCCTCTTTCCAACAAAAGCTCTGCTACATCCACCTTGCCGTACTTGGATGCTACATGGAGCGGAGTGAAGCCTTTCTACAGAAGCACCAACGAGAAAGTGGACACAATATTAGGTTGTGTAACACAGTTGTTAGTGCTGAAAGTTTTAAGACAGCCATACAGTTTGCCAGGTAGGGTAAGCATGCAGGTTTTACCTTGGTCATCTTGGTCTGCTGAGCCTCCATGTCCAGTAGGATCCGTACGGTTTGTGCATGACCTTCCCGAGCAGCGATGTGAAGGGGTGTGTGTCCTGCTGTGGTGGTGGAGTTGGGGTTCGCTTTGTGCTCCAGCAGCAGCTTCACTAGCTCTTTGTGGCCCATCCGAGAGGCACAGTGCAGAGGTGTTTGGTCATCCTGGCCAACAGGGGCAGGGAATTATAAAATATAAATATTATTATGATAAAGGTACTGCATAAAACTTAAGCAGTAAAATGCATTCTCTAGTGACTTAATCATCCTGTTTTCATTCCAGTTTCCACTATGAACTCAACTTGTTACATTAACTGTAAAGTGAGACTTTAGTGTGTAGTCGTGGAATTACCATGTGAAAGCTCTGCCAGAAATTAGTTGCTGAACCAACTTTCTAAATTAAAGCTAATTATGTATCAATTTCACATGAGGAATCTTAATGCATGAGTAAACATTATGTGGATTGTGCTGTAGTATATGAAATCTCTACCTTAGCCTTGGCGTCCACAGGCGCTGCGTTCTGCAGTAAAAACTCTGCCACCTCATGGTGTCCTGCCCGAGAAGCCATATGAAGAGGAGTCTCCACTTTCTACTCATGCAGAGAAAGGACAAACCGCCCACTCAGATTATCACTATAACAACAACAACAACAACATCATCAATGCAGAGGTGAGTTGGTCATCTGCACTTCAGATTTCAGGAAAAAACTCACCACATTTGAGGCGCTGGGGGAAGCTCCTTTCTGCAGCAGGATCTTCACAATGTTGAGATGACCCATAAACGATGCCACATGCAAAGGGGTCAGGCCAGACTGTTCAGAAGAGGAGAAGAATATTACAGATGGTGTTGTACGCCAATCATTTTGAGACTGTTACGCTGCCATCTTGACCAGGACCGCCTTGTAAAAGCGATTCAAACTCTCAATGGGATTATCCTAAAAATCTCATATAATGAACTATGAGCGGTTATTGTCAAGCCCTCTTTCCAATTCCCTCACCTCAGTCACAGCCTCTATTGATGCAGAGTGTTTAAGCAGGAGGTCCATCACACGCATGTGGTTCTTTTTACAAGCAATATGCAAAGGAGTAAAGCCATTCTGTAATCAAATAAAAGAAAGGAATGGTTATGATCACTACAAAGATTAAAAGTAACTTTTCCTTGTCTGAATTGATAAATTGACTGTGTGCTTGTCACTGACCAATGCCCGAGAGTTTGGTTTGGCCCCTTTGTCCAGCAGTACTTTGGCCATGCGGTGGTGGCCACAGTGCGCCGCCACATGCAGAGGGGTAAGGTGGTCCTGTGTGATATCATCAATCTCTGCGTTGTACTGCAGAAGCTGCTTGACACAGTCCATGTGGTCCCCCTGTGCTGACATGTGGATTGGAGACAGGCCATTCTGCAAATAAAAAAAAAAGAAAAGAAAACATGTTGACTCTCTCATCCCTTGTAAAACAGGAAGCAACTGTAGTAAGAACAAACAGTCGAAGCAAGAAGCAGCAGCAAGAGGGATCTATGGCCGTGTTTGACTGATAGATCACACACCTTCACTTTCATTTACTTATTAAATTCAGAGTAAAACAAATCGTACAAAACAACTCCGGGATTTGCATTCATCACCAAACCACATGGCGTTCCGTTCCTTTCTAAGAAGTGAAAAATGTACTTCTATCCAAGTGTATTACCTTGGTCTTTGCCTGGATGGGGGCTCCTTGGTCCAGCAGGATCTCTATAATCCTGACATGACCATTTCTGGCTGCACAGTGCAGAGGAGTCAGCTCATCCTGGAGAGAGAGGATTTTTAATGATTTAGTTAATGATGCATCAAATTAGAATCAGGAAAGGAATCAAAGATTTTATGAAACCGTAAGGATGGATGTCTGGTGCACCTTGGTCTTGGCATCAATCTGAGCCCCTCTGTCCAGCAAGAGTCGGACCATGATCACATTCCCCCGTCTGGCTGCAATGTGCAGAGGAGTGATGCCGTTCTGCAGAGACAAACAGCTGCACTTAGAGGGGCACGCACAAGGACAACAGATAGCAAAGACAGAGATTAACCTTCCAACATCAATTATTCCCTACCTTTGGGGTGAAGTTGACATTGGCTCCTCTATTGAGCAGCAGTTGAGCCACGTTCAAGTTTTCATAATGTGCAGCAATATGGAGGGGTGTGAATCCAGTCTGCAGGGACACATCAGGGTAATTACATGTCACTCTGACTACTTTTGCATTTTAAAAACAAAAATACAAAGGAAACCAAAACAGATGTCCATACCCCTTGTACATGCACGGCACATGTGTGGTATCATATCTGCAGCCGTGCACGCATAAACACATAAACACATAAACACACACACACACCTTGCTGAGTACGTCAGGATTGGGGTCATTTTGCAGAAGCACTGCGGCTGTGCGTGTATCGTCATTGCGTGCTGCAATGTGCAGCGCAGGGAGGCGGACCTTTCCCTTGGTGCCGTAGTTGATGAGCAGGGCTACGACATTCTCATGTCCCTGTTGAAGAGCCACGGCGAGAGGAGTAAATCCATCCTGCAGCACACAGGAGAGAGTCAGAAGACTGGTTCACTCATGGAGAGAAAATGGGAGAGGTTAAAGAGAGAGGCTTATGAGAACGAAAGAGAATGGAAACACGGCGCTGTGTGGATAAGCAAGAATGAGACTGAGTAATTTGGGTGATTACTCTTTAAAAATGTCTCCCAGTTCCTGAGTCTTTAGTACCTCAGTTGGAATGCTCTGATTGGCTCCGTTCTCCAGAAGAAACTTCACAACCTCTAGATGGTTTTCTTGTGCGGCCATGTAGAGTGGAGTGAAACCCTTCTGTCTCAGAAAGACGCCCAATAGACAAATACACAGACACACACACACACACACACACACACACACACAGCAGCACAGGAGACACAAGCACAGCAAAAGAAAGACAGGAAGACGGTCACAGTCAGATGTACGCGCAAGCATGTACAGAGAGCGGAAACACCAAAATACATTTATATATATATAGGGACAAAGACACTTGTTAACAGATGGAGTTGCAATAGTTTCTACAATGATTTCACAGTAAAGTTGACATAATCAGTACTGAGGAGTAGCCTCCATGCAGTGACAGCAGCACTGAGTCTCACCTGAGACTGAGCGTTGACATTGGCCCCGTAGTTAACCAGCTCTGTGACCACCTGCTCCTGCCCTGCCAGGGCTGCAATGTGCAGGGCCGTGTTCCCTTTCTGTTTAAACACAGATACATGAGAACAAGTGTACACAGTCATAACGAGCACCAACAAAGATTAAAGGTGAATCCAAAGTGCATGTTTTTTTGGATATGTCAGGCTTCATCTGCAGACAAATGTTTCATGTTGGATTCTGAGGTTCTAGATTAATTGTGCCTTATTAACATGTATTTAAAGTAAGATTGAGCATATAAGAAAATGGGACATTTTCACAGTGGATTTTTACCTTTGTGGTGGTCTCCAGTACGATTCCATTGTGGAGTAGCTCCAGCACCATTTTAACGTGGCCTTCTTTCGAGGCCAGATGCAGCCCGTTGAGCCCATTCTGAGTGAGAGAGCAGAGTAGACCTCATACTGAAGGGTCCTAAACAAAGATATACTTCCTAATCTAAAAGATAAAGAACCACACATATACACACAAACACACGTAGGCCATGCCAACTGAAACAACTGTTGTTTTTCTTTAATCACATTGACTGAAGCACTCACAAACAAAGCAAGCAAATACTTACACTGGACACCACGCATGCAGGACTCTCAGAATCAAAGTGGTCATTAGGGAAAACAATGTCTACAGGGATGAAAATCAGGATGTGAACATTTTCATTTGATTAATGATGGTGAGAGGAGGAGGAGGACGGGAGGGGGATGGCAGGCCGCCGGTCTCGTGGCTGGGAAGAATACGAGCCGTGTGGGATAGGTCTGACCTCACACAGCCTTCCTTCAGCCGCACAGGACATGTGAGGTTGGACCTTTCACACACCACTGATATTATTCCTCTGAGTGGGGAGACCACAGCACACCATCACTCTACTGCAGACAGAGGAGAGAGGGTGGGGAGGGAGGAAGGCAAAAAGCAAGAAAAAAAAAAAGGGAGGAGAGTTAGAAAACGGCATACAAACAGAGAAGGAGAGATGATAGAGGAGAAGTTGTTAGGTTGAGAGGGATAGAAGAGGAGGGGGACAAGACGGGAGAGCAGGAGTGAGGCAGTGTGCTGGTGAGAGGCATCCACTCAGACAAGGAAACACAGCTGCCACAGTCAAGCCTCCACCTGGCCAAACTCCCATCGGACTGAACACACAGCATCAGGACCAACAGTCAAACAGCCAGAACAACAATGCTCTCTGCACCAACCGAGGATTAAGTGACAATCTACAACTATCATGTCACTCTGCTAATAATTTTACAAACTTTGAAGGTAAATACAGTGACCCTCTTTGACAAAAGAGTAAGTTCACCTGAGGCCTGTGTTAATAATAATGGGAGGCTGCGAATATATACAAGAGTCTGCAGCCTTCATTAGGTGTCTTAAGTATTACTATATTTAGTCCAGGCAACATTTAAGCGACTATGTGTAAATTTTGCAGTTATCCAATGGTAGCATACAAATTTTCACGCAAATAAATAAATTAAAATAATTATAAACATTCTGTTATTACATACAAATCCCACATATAGGGGAGTTACATTTGTGCAAAGTTGTCTCCTATTCCAAGTTAAGCAAGAATGTTGTAGATTATCACTTTAACTCAAAAACAGTTGACACCAAACAGTGACATTTTGTTTTCACAATTTCATGTGACGAATATCACAAAAATCAAAATTTTGTAATTCAAGAGAATTACAAAGAGGTCATCAACTTTCTGGTAACAGACTGTATATCTGCATGTAATTATATTTTTAATCCCTGGGGTTCTCCATTCATCATAGTGAAGGAGTTTGCCAGTAAAGGCCGCTGTAGAGTGTCACTTTACATACAATAAATCTGTTATGTGGAATTTGTTAGGGGGCCTAAAAATAGGGCCTCATAGAAATCCTGACAGGAGCATCACCAGCAGTAATTACAAAATGTTAAGTACAGAATAAGTGAATGGAGGGGAAACTATGACTGCGTTAGATTAATGAGCCAAAGGAACCTTTCTCACACAAACACTATTTTGGCCAAGTTTCAGTAACCTGAGGGCAGCAGTCCTAGACCCGCTAATGCTGCCTCTTCCTGGACACTCTGGGAACAACCGTCAGAATAAAGGAGGCAGGATGGAGGAGACAAGGTGAAGGAGAAGCCCCTGCCCCATTTATCTCCTTCCCTGGAGACCCTGTAAACGCCACCTGCCACCTTCAGCCCCTGATTAACAGTCTACCTGAGCATGCACATACAGTATTGCACAGGCACATAACAGTGATCAAGTCAGACACATCATGCTCACGGGACACATTTATAAAGAAATAATAATACAAGATATGGTGGTATACATGGAAAATATGCAAAACCTTTATGAATTACAGCCCAAAATAAACTATATATATGTTATATAACTTTTATTTTTGTGTTACCTGAAGGATAAATGTATAAATATAAACACTTATCATATAACCGTGTAAATGTCATTAGCTGAATTGAACTGCCTATTTTCATTCAAAAACACTGTTCTTTTTTGAATGAGAGGTGTGCAGCCCACCCACCTCCTGAATTTTTATTTAATCCATTAGAAAGCATTGAGGGAAGACTAAATTCTGGCAGGATGCGACTGTCGTCCATCGGTGGCACACAAATAATGGTAATACATTATGTCTAATGTTTCTAGTCCTGCCATTATAACACAGTACAATTGAAGATCCATTTTTAGCAAAATTGTCAGACATGAATAACAAGCCAAGAGCGGCAAGTGCAGTACGAATAAAAATGATTGGCTTAGAGTTACATCAGCTGTCAAAACAGAAGCCTATTTATAAATAAAACTTTTAAAAATAGAATCTGGTTAATGTGCAGCTCTCTCACCTGATTGGCTGTATTGATATCAATGCCATTTTTGATATGGTCCAGGGCCTTGTCCAGGTTGCCAGAACGGGCCGCTCGGAGAAAACTGTTGCCAGCATCTGCCTACAAGCGTAACAGAGATAGGAAAAGGGGGGGTGGGGTGGGGGAGGCAGGGGGTAAGGAGGTAAGGGGTATTAGAGAAAGTGAGAGACACATAAAGTAGAGGAATAGAGAGGGAAAATGGAGAGGGAGACAGACTTTGGTTAATATTTCTTAAGGGGCATTTGAAGGACTGAAACCGCTCAGTTGTGATCCATCAGTTTTCCTCTCATGTCACTTTGCCCTTGAGATTTTGAACAGTGCAGTTTGACAATCTGTTTCTGCACCTTAAAATGTGTGTGTTGAGGGTGTACTGGGCACGCAGGCGAAGTAGTGGAGTACAAAAACTCCTGGGCTCAACAAAACGTCTAAAACTCTGTTGTCAGGTGAAAAGGCAACAGTGAAAATGGTGACAGCTACCGGTGTGTCTGTTGTGCCCAGCAGACTGTTGGCACTTTGTCTGGAATCTGAGTTTTTGTGTGTGTGAATGAAAGAGAGAGAAAGAAATACAAGGTGAAAGGAGAGAGAGAGAGAGAGAGAGAGAGAGAGAGAGAGAGAGCACAAGTAAGAGAGATAGAGAGAGAAAGAGAGACAGAGAGAAAGAGAGAGATAGTGAGAGAGAGAGTTTTCGAGTCCCGGCTCACGGGTCGGCACATGGCACGTCTAGTGTTTTTGTCTGTGTTATGTTTGTGTTTGAGGGCTTGGTGCCCCTCCCAGGCAGACAGGGGGGCTGCTGAAACAGGATCACTCATGCGGCAGCACAGGGGGAGAGCGAGGGAGAGGAGAAGAGCCAGCGAGCGAGGGAGAACCACAGGGAGAAGCTCGACTGCGGCAAACCCTGCACTTTTTTCCATTTCATTTACATAATCTCCTCTCTCCCCTTGCCCATCCCCTTCCTGCATCACCCCCTCTCTCCATCTAAGCAGCTATCTCAACATCGCTGGTCAGGAAAATCATAAGCTGTCCAATTATTCAGTTTATGTTTTAACACGAATGCAGAGAATACATTCGTGTATAAAGCTTATTTTCTCATCCAAAAGAAAACCACCAAATGCTGCCATCACACACACAAAAGAAACACTTTTGACAAAGATAGAGTGAGCATTAGTGAAAAAGAGAAAGGACCTACATGCCTGAAGTTGAGGCATAGCAACAAATGACACAACACAACCTCAGCATGACACCAATGGCAAAGCGCTGTGCAAAGAGAGGGGTCACTTTAGAGAAGAAAGGGGCGATGAAGGCAGGGAACAGAGCATTTTGAGAGAAGAGTTGCTTCCAGCTGATTGAAGATGCAAAACAATGACTAACAGTGATTCGTAACCCATCTGGTAGAGAGATGAAATGTATGAAATGGCTAAGTTTCTACTTATCATATGAACTTCCTGCAGTGTGCAGCATCCTGTGTGTAAAGTGATAAATCCAGGTCTTCTGACTCTTGAAACATGAGGAAACTCTTGCCTTGGAGTCATTGTCATTCTCTCCAAAATATGTTTTTGTTTTTAGCTTTTGCTCACAGACAATTGAGAGGCATACCACTCTGCAGTACAAAGTCACACACACATGCTGACCAACAAAACACTTATTAGACATTCCCACACAAAAAAAGACACAGTGGAGAGCTGAATAGCGAAACACTGGAATTAGAAATTCTACCATATGATATTTAGATAATTGTTTGAATATGAAGATGCAGTAAACACTCAACATAAAAGTATAAAAATCTCCAGACTACTTTAGTACTCTGTAGTTTGGTCTGTTCAGTGTCTCAGTAAACAGTTGTATATACTCACAAATGCCAAGCCGTCTTGGAAGGCCTTGTTCTCCCTCTTCTTACTCTCTTACTGCCATTAGACTCTCTCATTCACTTTCACTATGAATAAAACCCACAAGCCTCCTCCCTCTAGACTGCTGCAGAGCAACAAACTGACCCCAGTACACCTGCCATCCTGTGCACAGACAGTCACACACACACCTGTCACTGGAGTTACGATCAGCATCCCATAAAAGCACTGTTTTGACAAATAAATCTTTGCGAATGGTTGGACACACATGTGCTGTGTCTGTGTGAGTGTTTGGGAATCCAGTTAGCATTAAATATAATAAAACCAATTACAAGAGTTACACAAAATGTGTATATAGTGCAGTTTTTATGTCAGGCTATTTGCAATTATGATATATTAGAAAGGGTAACACAAAAATATTCTGTGAATCTCTTTCAGCATGTAAACATTGAAACTTAGAGGTGTTGTACTCTATTTATAGGAAAAAATAAATTTTACTTTTCATAGAAAGTCTTGACCATTTTTATCGTTGTATAAAAAGGTATACAGGACCCACACAGCAACTATACACAATGTATTGAAGTGCAGATTGTTTGCAGACTCTGCCATGGTGACACAAGAAAAATCTTTTCATCAAAGTAGGAGCAAATACAGCTGATGCAAAGGCACACACAACCTAACATAATATACATGGTCCCACAGAAAATGGTTGCTTGGTAAAACCATGGTGACTCTGACTGAGGCCCCTCTGCTGGATTCCCCCCCCAGACTCAGTTCACTGCCCCCCAGAAAGAGCCTGCTGAAGTTGGAAACTACCGTGACTCACACTAGAATCTCCCAAGACTCAAGCTACATTTTCTATTTCCTTGCGCTCAGTCCTGCATGTTTCTGTTTGCATCTGCTTGCGTCAAGAAGTGAGTGTGTGGTGTTGTGAGATAAGGATGCAGGGCAACCACACCCATCCACTAACTCAGACATAAACAGGTCCATGGCACACTTATATACCAGGGGAAACACACACACAAGGAGCAGCCTAAATATGTTCTGAGGTAATTCCTCTGCTGCGTCTTGCTGGACGATTTTAGATGAATTTGTCCCTCTCTGATTATTCCCATGGAGAGTGGACAAGCTTCGGGGCTCTGAGCCAAAGCAAAAAAAGGGGCGAGCACATTAATCATACTGTTTATAGCAAAAGAAACAAACAATAACCTGCTCAGCAGCTTCCTGGTTAACATTAGCAATATAAACACACTGTTGTGCAACGTGCATGAAACTGTCCTCAGGTTAAGACAGCGCAAAGCTCCTCATAATTATGCTCAAAATTACCAAGTCAAATTATTCCCCTATCTCGTCACAGAAAATCCTCTGGCCTGAACTCCCCTCTCCCCATCTTTATCTCAGCTTTTCTGTCCTGTTGCCTTCCTTCTCTTCTCAATCCCTTTGCTTCTTACATTTCTCCCTCTCTCCCCCTCCTCCTCGCTCGCCTCCTCTGCTGTTGCTGCAGCAGACAGAATGACATCATCAGCCCCTCACTGGTGGACTGCAGTGTGCAAAAACTCAATGTATATGTATGTGTGTGTATGTATGCACGAGGACGCATGTCTGAGATCAACATCCCGTAAACCGAGATCCTCTGCAGGGGACGACTAGATCTAAAAACTCATCATTTTCACAAGAGATCGATTATATGTGTGTGTATATGTGTGTGTGTGTGTGTGTGTGTGTGTGTGTGTGTGTGTGTGTGTGTGTGTGTGTGTGTGTGTGTGTGTGTGTGTGTGTGTGTGTGTGTGTGTGTGTGTGTGTGTGTGTGAGAGGGGTATAAGTAAGACAATGTGAGGCATGAATGGGTGAGTAGAAAGACTCTCACAGTCTTAAAACTGTGTCTCTGTAAAGTAATTGCAAAGATCAGGATTTGAGAGCTTGCTGTTAAGCTAGAAAATGGCTGTTATAACTTTGGGATGCTCACCCTTCATCTAAAGTAAATCTTTGTGTTTCCCTTCTTGTCTCTTTGCAGTACAGATACTGTAATGATGCACTGGAATCACAGTAGCCTCAGCAACAGAGCAGGTGTTTAACTGTTTATCATTATGTCATAATGATTCTAACAAACATTCAGTGTACTGCTATGACCCACCATTTCTAGCTCAACAAATTATTGCTTTTTATATATATATATATCTCGACATACTTGATTACAACTACTATTATTATTTCCTCACAGATCAAGCAGTCATGTCATGTCCCTTAGTCAGGACAGGCTAGTCTACATCTGAACAGGTCTCATTGCTACAGGAGAGCGAGCGAAGATTGTTTTGCTAATGCAATCCAGAGACAAACCCTGGAGCTCTTCCACTGACTGTCAAAGGGATAATCTCACTACCAAAGATCCACATAAAACTATTATCTGCTCAAGAGAATCTCAGCATTTCTATTGAAATTAACATAAAAGTCACAATACACAGAGCCACACACACACACACACACACACACACACACACACACACACACACACACACACACACACACACACACACACACACACACACACACACACACACACACACACACACACCACACACACACACACAGCACCAGGTGCAAATCCTAAATATTTTAAGTGCCACCACAGCTATTTATACAGCCAGCAGAAAGGTGAATATAAGATGCCTATGTTCAGCATGTCTCAAGTCCTGCTTCACTTGCAATAATTTGCTGAACTTTAAACAACATAAATTGTGCAAGCACACCAGACTCTGGATAACGTCTGCTATTTTTTCTCCTTGCCTAACTCAATATCTTGATGTATTTAAACTAACAGTGCGATTGGATAGTTTCTATGCATTTAAAGGGGAATACTGAACAACGGATATGGAAATTACTGCAGAGTGCTTAAACAGCCATTTCATCACCCTTTTTCTGCTGACTTGCATTTGTTCTAGAATTTTTTTTTTTTTTTTTCCTCTGTCTTGTTTTTTTTTGAAGCTTCCATCTCTGCCTTCATCTCTCAGGCGGCTCAAAGAGGTGGAGCAGGCAGCAGGCTGTTTCCGGCTACAGAGAGGTAGTAAGTGAGACCGGTGGGACCGTTCAGCTATAGACACATTTACAGGAAGCAAGCGAGCGGGTCACTGGGATGAAGCTGTTACTTTCCCCCACTCAACACTGTCTGTCTGTATGTAGATCTGTCTGTCTGCCTGTTCTAGTCCCTCGATGTGGCGAAGCGTCCTGTCCCATTTTTACTATTTACTTTCTCACACTCCCAGCCTCCCCCTGTCTATATCCCACTGTTTGTCCCTAGCGCACTCATTGATTGTCTCTTTATATCTGGCCCTGCTGCAGCCTCTGCGCCTGTAGATGAGATTGTCATGGTTAGTGTGATCTTTTGTAGAGGGGGACAAAGAGGATGAAAGCCATAGGGAGGAGATAGGGTCTGGTACCTATGGAGGATAGGATCAGGATTTAGTAAACATCCTGTGTTTTACTGCATAATAATTATACAAAATATAACTGTCTTGAGGAATAGAATGAAAATATAATATGCCCGGATAATTGACTGATCTGAAATATATAAACTTTAAGTCTACCACTGTAAAAGTAAACATTAAAATGCACTCTCCATCTTATCTGCACTGTATATTGGATGATGCTTCAGCTTTGCGCCTACTAAAATAGCGACAGAAAACCCAGTGAATGCTCAGAGGTGTTCTCTGTTTTTTTCAGTGGTGGAAAGTAACCAAGTACATTTATTCAAGCGCTGGATTTAAATTGTTTTTTTTTACCAGTGTTTCTAATGTATGATACTACACCCTACATTTTAGAGTAAATATTGTGCTCTTTTTCTCCACTTAATGTATTTGAAAGCTGCAGTGACTAACCGATTTTAAACATGGAATACGTTTATAAAATACGTTTCTTAATATAATAAAGTATCCAACAGGCCTAAAGTATATAACACCCTGAAAGGGGATACTCTGCTTGATGTGCACTATTGTTTTTATACTTTAAGTATGATACTTCTGTACTTTTACAAACAATTTTTAATGAAGGACTTTAACTTGTGACAGAGTATTTTTAAACTGCTGTATTTTTACTTTTACTTTGGTAAGGGATGTAAATACTTTCTCTGCTACTTCTGACTGTTATTCTCAGTTACACAAATGTTGCTCGGGTACTAAATGTTAAATGATGAAATACGGCAAGATGTGAAAAAACAGCCACTACTGACAGCATAGAAGAAATTACTGCAGATTATCCTCAGGCAGATAAAGCATAAACACAATAGGCAAATTTCTACAAGTTGCATCATCTCCTCTCTGACACAAAATTAGCAGTTGTACACATCCAGGTCTTCCAGGGCCTTGTGAGGGTGCGCCCTGTGTTGCTATTACCTCCGCTGGCTCAGTAGATTAAAGTCTTTAGTCTACAGTGAAGCCCCACTGAAAGAATCTCATTAATTGACCCACTAATCAGTTTACTGACCTCCAGTTTACTTACCACAGCTAATCCTGGTTGACATCATACAATCTGAACATCAAACAGAGGAACATATTAAGTCAAAAACAAGATTAGGGAGGAAAACAGAACACGATACACACCCACACATATACGCACTTACACTAATCTTGGAAGCACATGCATCACAACCCTCAAAGGAACTCCCAGGCGATCAAGCTCCCGCCCATGTTGCTTGGGGAGGCCAAGTCGACTGAGTTTGATCAGGTAAGGTTATGTTTGGGGCAGTAAGCGATGACTTGATATGCGTTTTAACGCTGCATAACTTCTTTAGAGCTTCGATAACAGAAAGTAAGTCTGTATTTCTATATATTTAAGTGAGGAAGCCACTTTTTTATCGACCAACATCAATGTTAACATCTCCATGACCTGCATCTCTTTCTGTCTCTCACTTTCCTTTGTCAATATTAAAGCCGAGGGCATATTCAGGACCGAAAACATGAACAAGCCTCAAAAGCAGAGCCAGGGAGAAGTCTCCCAAATGAGTTTGTGTGGACGGACGGAGAGAACAAGAATGGAACTTAGCAAACACAGATCAAACACAGAGAGAGGCATGTGCTGAATAAAAAAAAGAGCTTGAACAAAATGGACAAAGAGCATACCGATCAATATTCATATGTTAGAGGCAAAGTAAATATGAAAGAAATGGATTCTTAAATGGGAACAAAGCCAGTGACAAAAGTATTGGCCCATCACTTTCTGATGTGAAAGGATAAAGACAGGCGGTATTGGCAGGTGCGCTACATCTGAGAAGGTGCAACAGAGGATTTTCTAAAAGACGAAAACATTGCAAAAAAAGACAGTGATGAAATAAGAAGCGGAGAGAAGCGTACAGGTGGAAAGAGATAATATGAAGGGACAGAGAAAGTGACCGGAAAAGTGATGAGGATAGAAGAAGAGGAGGTGGTACTCACTCCAAAAGTGACGGTCTTGACTGGCATGCCTGTTGGCCCTCCACTCTCTCTTTCTTACGTTTTCTGTTTCTCTCAAACGCACAGCTGTCTTTTCTGTTGCCCCCTGCGAGTGCTGCGATACAGGGCACGCAGACCCCCGTCCAACGTAAACATGAACACACTCACAAATACATACGCACACGCCCAGACACACACACACTTGAGTAAGCATGGTGGGTGGAGAGACTGGGGAGGGTGGGGGTTGAGGGGACGGGGGGGCCAAGGGGTTTATCTCTGGAGGAATGTTGCCTGTATCTAAAGACACACATTTCACACACAGCCAAAAAACTAGAGGGTGCCCCACACTCTCACCGTGGGTTTCCTGACTACATCCTGGCAAATGTTTTGCTATTTTTTCGAATTTCACAAGCTTTACTCTCTAGCTTTAACTTTAAACTCCTTTTATTTTTTCCCCTCTTTAGTCTCCATCTTTTTCTCAGCTTTCTTCTATCCAACATCACACTATGTTCTGCTCTCCACGTCACCCATCCTCTCCACCTTTCAGGTTTTGTTGCACCACAAACACTGCGTCACCCTCAACTTTATCCCTCCTTTCTCCTGTCCCTTCTTCCCCACACGTCACGCCCATCTCTGTGTCTCCTGTATGTTTAGTGACAGCCAGACAATCATTTTTTTTCACGGACCAGGCGATACCAGAAAAGCGTAGAGTTGCTGTGGAGAATGGGTGTGATTTCTCAGAGTGGGACTGTTTCGGTCTGTGAGGTGACTTACAGTGACAAAGCGCCTGGCGGGGGGGTCGCTGCCACCGCCCTGTGACAATGGGCCAGACACATGGGGGTGGGGGGAGCATGGAGGGGCCAGCCTCTCAAAAGGCCCTGCCTCTTTTAATAAAGCGTCCGTCATTCCCTGCTTGAAAAGGCCTCCTTTTCTCTACCTCTCCCCTCCTCTCTCCCTCTCCTGGCTAAATGCTGGGAAAAGCACATCGCTGCCAAAACCATGCAGAGAGATAAATGCTTGTAGGAGAGGGAGAGGAGGGGGCCATGTAGAAAAAAGGCTACGCACTTCTCAGTGCCACTGGACCGTGACCTGTGCAAAAACATCACGTGGGATGTCTCTCCTGTCCACAGTATTGAGTTTGGACAGTGATGAGAGCTCCACTGCCAAAGAATGTTGGGCTAGGGACCACGGACAATAATGTCCTTGAAGAAATGACAAATTATCCTGTGGTCTTTGACGAATGGGACTGCATCTTCCCCTCTGACATTAACCACCTTTGGCAGAACCACGTTAGCGATGACGAAGGTTTTCTCTGGCGTTGTCAAACCTTAATGACTTAAAGTTCAAGTCACCTTCCAATCAAACTTTGTTTTGCTTATCGTTTCTTGAATTGGATGTCTGCGCTTCAGTGGTCAGAATGATGCGTTTGCAGTTTGACACCAGAAGGCTGTTTTCATATTAATCTGCAGAATGGGGAAAGTGCTCACCTTGAATTGGAGTTTAACACATGCATGTGTGCGAGCATTATTTTGTGACTTGGCAACTCATAGGGCAGCCAATTGTGGTCCAACACACGTTACTGAAGAATGAAACTTGAAGCCTCCAATGCACTGAGCATTGACTTTCCAGTGAAGTACGAGACATCTTGTGGGCAGTAGTTAAAGATTCAAGTTAAAAAATTCAATGAACAATTTTCAATGAGGTAGAATGAGTAGATGTTTTTAAGAATGTTTAACAAAGTAAATTAACTTTGTTGGAAGACCTAGACACGAAAACACACACATTCTTATTCAAAGCAGAATATGTGTTATATATTATGTCCGGAGGGGATCTTTAAGTTGTGAAACTTAAAAAACTAAAGTGGCATCTGTGTTTTTTTTTGTTTTGGTCTTTTGGCTCAGGAGGTTGCAGGTCATAATATAGCATAGGCCACACTCCTTTTCTTGTAACAGGGTTGATTTAAGTTTGGGACAGACGTGCCCTCTGCACCCTGTGTCGAGCCCCTCTTGTTGGCAGGATAAAGGGCTACAGCTGTCCACGTGTGCTGCTTGTGGTGGTTTATTGCCCGAGTTGAAAAGGAAGGCCAGAAATCAACATAAATGCTGATAGTATGTCAGCTGTCTTTTTTCGGCGCATACATATAGGCACTTTTGCAAGAGTGACAAAATGTGGGCAAACTTAAAAAAAAATACAATGTGAGAATAAGGAAAACTAAGTAACTAATGTTACTGCCTTTGCTGTCCAGTTAACATAAAGATAACCAGGAGGGGACATGTCATGTGCATTTCACCCTGCTGTACAAGGACCTCCAAAATAATCTACTAGAGACAATGAGATTAGTTTTGAGAGAGAAAAACACTCCCAGTACAATTCTGTTCTGTAATCATATTAACAAATATTCTGTTTTGCAAAATGAACCATGATAAAAATAAAATATACTGTATGCTTCTACAATATGTTATGTTGTACCATTTCATTTGAGCATAACGGCCCTCTAGAGGCAGTATGATGCTCTGCAGTATTGGCCTGCAGCGGCTTCACAGAGGGTATGGGCTGGGTCAGGCTGATTACTGCAGCCCTGGCACAAAACTCAACACTCACACTCTCACACACACTCACACACTCACACACACTTTCAACTCCTTATCCTGAGCTTCAGCTGCTCCTCAAGCTACATTAAGCTGGCCTTGCCTCTGAACTGAGGAGTGGTTTAGTATTAACAGCAGCGGATGTTAAAACTGCAGACAGATAACATATCACATGTCATAGCACGTTCTACGGCTCCCTCCCATATATACACATTATCATTTTTATTTATTATTCATAAAGACACCTCAACGACTGCACATGCTCCTCAACCTGACAAAGCAAGACTGACCTGTGGAAGACAAAAACAGGGAGTTAGAAATACCCGGATGAGGGAGGAGAGCAGAAAAGATGAAGGCAGCAGAGAAGAATGACAGCAGCAATATGTCAGCATAGAGCCAGGCTGCCGTTAATCTTCTTAAGTTAAGGAAGAGAAGGAAATGCAGAGTGAAGATGTGCAGGATGAGAGAGAAAGAGTATCACCGTGGACAGAATCTGTCCTCACAACTCTCCATGTCTCCCTCCATTGAGTGTACGCAGTATCTGAGCGCTCGCAGAGAACACAGACTCCATAATTTAAAAATAAAGGCTCTAACCAGACAGGATCTGAGCAGCTAGACCATAATTCAATCTGTCTGGTAAATAGACGCAGAGCTGAAGTGGCCCAAGTTTTCAGACTTCATTCAGACCTAATGTACTGTCCTGAAACTACGAGATACGAACTCCACAAGGACTTCACCTGCCACTGTCAACATGACTTTGTTAAAGTGGGACATAATGCAATGCTATTAACAGTCCCACGAGAATATAGTTTAACTCTGTCCTCTGAGAGAGACGCGGGTCATTCTTGCATGTTATTGATTCACTGACAATCCTCAGCCGACATGCCTGATGAATTCAAGATGTGATGATGGTCAAAGTGATATAGGTAGCAATATTGCAAACATTTTCCAGCACAGAATGGGGAAAGCTGGCACTCCTTACTAAAATTCATCTCTTCCTTTAAATTGAATTATTGAGATAATCCCACTCCAGCAGAGAAAATAAAAGGGAACCTTTTTCTAGCTCTTTTATACTTAAATTCTTGAGTAGATCAGAACATCTGAGCAAAATGGGGAGACCAGAAAGAAACCCCTTCGATATGAACTATATGGGCCGAACAACAAACCATTTGGTGGTTGGTTTTAAAAAGGTGAAAAATCTCTATAACAGCTGCAATGTAGATCAGGGCCAAACTGATACTGATTTTGGGGCAAATATTGAATCTATAAATCAATATTTCTTATAAACATTAAAGATGATTGATAGATATCCATAAGAATTTTCTGTTGAAAAATGTAACTTGTCAAACATCATAATACTAGCAGTAAATGTAAGTTTTAAGCACTAAAACAATAGTATCCATAACAAATATAAACAACACACTTTATAGAACCATGGTTAAAAAAAAAACTTTATTTAAAATGTCTTATCTGTAACAATTGAGTTTTTTTCAACTTTACTGTAAAAACTATACTTAACTGTAGTAAATACTTAAGCAACTTAAACTGTTTAAGGTAGTAGGTGGGAGCACATTCATTGCCTCTCAACAAGGCGACGCCTGAGCAGGTGACTCGTAGCTAACGGTGCTAACAGCGCTTACAGTACAAACTACCGCAAAAGTGCTGACAACAGTGGGTTCAACCATCATAATGTTGAGCTGTTGAGTGGCAACAGATATGCTCCCAATCTCATTTTTAGATAATTATATAAATATTTTTTTCTTTATTTACCATTATTTGTTTCTATAAATATAGAAGGCTAAGTGAACAGATTGAGCTTCAATCAAAAGGTATGTCTGCACTTTGTTTACTTATCAGCCTCCATACAGATAAATCTTTGATAAACTAAAATGAGAAAATCATATTAGACTGGCTGACGTATTGCAGCCAGACTAATAAAAAACATATTAAATTAGATAGATTTTTCTTAACAATCATTGTGGGAGTCCCTCTGCATTATATTGTTCTGAGTGCACTCAATTTTAAATCTGTCTGTATGTCATCTCACAGTCTGTCATTACCGTTTATACTGAGATGTTAGCAAATATTTGTTGGGGCTGCCTCAGTGCAGCACCAGCCTCATTTCTCAACATAAAGAGGGTAAGCGGTGAGGAAACAGGCCAAGAATGAAAAGATGAAAGAAGAGATGGATAGAAAGAGCAAACATCTCTGGCACAGTGGCAACTGTCCTGATAAATAAATGTGCCTGGGGTGCTTCACTGTACTTGTGCCTCAGTGGATGTTTATACAGTATCTTCTTTCACAGTCTTGTTGAACGTGTGATGGTATCTTCAGCTGCACAGCATTGCTGAGTCAGACCCTGGTTCCTCTCTTACCTCCCTCCCCCCTCTCTCATAGACACACCTTCCATCATCATGCCATCTACACTGAAGAGGCTCAGTGGTCGACTGCAGCAGCTCTTAATTTACAAATAAATACATTTTTGATGCTGCTTTCCACTCGAAGATTTCATATCTGCTGCCTCAGGGGCCAGATGCTTAGCTGTCAAGTGCATCTGAGATTAACGTGTTAATAAATATGAAATATAAGTAATTAAGGAAGATGCTCTCATCAGTCACTGCAAGGGCAGTTAAAAGAGAGATTATAAAACTGAAGTCAATTACTCCACTGCGTCTGTCTGCGCACTTTAATGCTGCCTCACACATATGGATTCAAACACACACTCAAATACAGATGCACTCACCACACACACTTATGTATGCTCATGTCAACACACGCATTCACCCACAGTGCAGTACATGCAGATGCATAACACACACGCTCACTCCCATTCAACACACATATGCAGCTCAGAGCAACCTTCTATATGCAGGCGTACAGTTCAAGCAGCAGTATACTCAAACTGAACAGCATCTGAGGAAGCTAAGGTGTGTCTTTTTTTTTTCTTCTTTTTTTTTTTTTTTTAAAGTGGTGTGAAAGGCTGGTTGTCATACGGAGGTTTTTAGATTATGAGTCAGAGGTTTGAAGAAGAGATGGTATGCAGCTCAGTTCGAGCCCCGTCCTGAGGAAGTGATGAACAGTATTTGGGCTGGTCCTTTTGCATGCCTAATAAGGGTATATACACCACTATAAATAATAACATTACAACCATACATTGATTACAATGCATAATGATCATTTTATCCTAGTCCTAAAACACCCACCGCTCTGCAGCAGGATCATTTTAAATTCCCAACCTGTAACTCACTGATTTGTTAGAGAAAGTATTGTTTATCATGTTTTACTCCTTGTCTGCACTCTAATCCAGTATGAGATTTCCAGTTTGTTGGTTATACCGCTTGTATTGACCAACAAACAACTTTTGTTTGAGGTTTAATGGTGGGCTTCATGAAAATAAAATGCTATTATTATGCCACATGAAAAGGTGCTTAAATGCGAGAGTAAATATGCACATGACCTTTGAAATTAGAAAGTAAAAGCACGGTTTAATTGCAAAAGTAAATCTGTAGCCCCTGGGTGTCGCCAACAAATTAAAAACATACAAATTACATAACGTTACACCTACCGGAAGCATATATATTTATTTTTGCTGTTCTGATGGTTTGTGAGGAACACCAGTGGTACAGGTTTAAATTGGAAATGTCGAACAGAAGGGGTCTGTCCGTAAATAACTGAGCATATCTGTCCTAGCTAAAGTTAGCTCAGACAGCTAACCAGGTCTTCATCACTGCTAATGCCGACCAGGTTGAAATTTGTAGATAACTTGGAACAGTGCACATTTTAACTTCGACTGATTACACATTTGGCCAATCTCGACAGAGTGGACATGAAAGATTGTCCATCACAAAG
Organism: Anoplopoma fimbria; assembly: GCF_027596085.1. Taxonomy (NCBI): domain Eukaryota; kingdom Metazoa; phylum Chordata; class Actinopteri; order Perciformes; family Anoplopomatidae; genus Anoplopoma; species Anoplopoma fimbria. The sequence continues at coordinate 4,456,846 of NC_072461.1, forward strand.
GAGTTTTCTAGAGCTTTCAGACAGGCATTTCTTTTGGAGTATACCTCAACCTTTACCATGCGCATTCACCTAAAACACATGCACATGCTCGCATGCATGCACATTGATTGGCGTTCAGATTCTCTCTCTCTCTCTTTTTTGGTCACACAAAAACTCAAACTTATGATAACTAAAGTGTCTAAAATTGAAGTTTTCAAAATAAAAACAAATGGTGCTGTTTTAAAGGTCAACCAAAGTATTTTAATTTTTTTTTGTGGGTCAAGTCAAACAATATGCAAATAAGTTGAATTTATATTAACAAAATAGATTTGAAGTGTAAAGTTTTAAGAAGGGTCTCAGGTAAAAAAAAAGTTAAAAGGTTTAAATAGATTTCGAAAAGTGAGAAAGTATAGCCATAGCTTCCCTAAACATTGAGGTGAAAGTTCAATCTATCTTCACATTTCTTTGAAAAAAATAAAAAATAAGTATACTTCTGTCCAGTTTGAACTGGTAATATCCATATTTCATGATACAGTGACCTGTGTATGGCAAAAGCATCACATTTTTCATTTTAGCCTTGTGTTTATCCTGTTATGGCCCCATATGTACTTGTACTAGGTTAAAACGTCCTGTACGGACTTGTGAAATGTGCTGGTTTACAGCTATAGTGGAATAGTGTTTCGTAACAATTGATAAAGAACATGTTGAAAGTTTGAAATTTTCCATTTAAAGAATTACTTCTAGGAATTTTCAACCTAGTACAGTGAACCCGTTCTGTAGGTGTGGTCAGCATTTATAAAGCCATTTAGGTGATAGTTACTTTGGATGGCTCCATTGAAAACATTCTTTGTAGGCCAGATTGTTCCCATGAGGCTCTCTCACTGTTGCAAAAAGCCAGAAAAGATCAGTTCTTAATGGGTCAGCAAGACGAGGAGAATCCTGCTCTCCTGTCTTCCTCCTAAAGTTGGTGTCTGGCCAACGGAGAAATTATTACACGACCTCTGCAGTTTTGCACAATAGCAGTAAAGCCCCTCTACCCTTTAATCTGGATTTTGTGAATCTAGCATCAATAACCCTGGGACAAAAATGAGAGTTACAATATTTGAATGCGCCACGGCCTTTCACATGTAAATTAAACTCTGCCCCCCTAGCCGAAACAAATTACAGCCAACTGCTGGTGGCTGGACATGAATGGGCTTCCTAATGTAGTCTGCATCTACAGTGGGCTGGGGAGCAGCTGGAAAAGAGAAACTGAGACAGGGGAGAATTTATGTGACAGTGTAGAGTGTGACAGTTTGCTTTTTTTTCAGATTGAGTCTGCCATGCAGCCGCACTGTGACGAATGCGGCTTGGCTCCCTGAGCATCTGTCTCTTAGGACTCACTGAGGGGTAATTAGAGCTGTGGGATGATAAGGGATATTCTCCAGTCCCACTAACTATTACTGGTGGCAACGGGGACAGGGCCTTTACACAGACCTTTGACATCTCACAGTTTGTCTTACAGGAGGGGTTCGGGGGGCGTTTGATGAGGCGTTAGATTTTGGTGTAAATTGAATCAGCCCTCAGGGAAAGAGTCATGGTTTGTGAGAACAGTTAGAAGGGTTCCTGGGAGTTTTATTTCACCAAGCTGCTGACTGCATTCTTTTAAATGCTTTTCGACTTAGCACGCTCCCACAAATGAGAATTTAAAAAAAAAAAGAGCTAGAGTGAACTTTGAAAGAATTTTTTTTATTTTCCTTGCTTCTGCCATTTTCTGTCAGTTATGACCAGCCTGTTTTTCCCACATGAATTGCTGAGATCTCAGAAGGCAACAACTTTTGCTAAAACTAGGTCCAGCAGGAGCAGTCAGAGAATCAGGATGTAAACATGTTAATCAGTTTTATTTGAAAATGAAAAACAAAGGCTAATGGGAAAATAATTAACTAATCGGTCCTTTGTCCTTTGTAAACATCCAACAGTTAACATAGCAGGCTCGCAGTAGATGCCCCATTCATTTGATTGATAATTGCTCGCCAAATGCATTGGCCAAAGGAAGTTCATTCTCTTCCTAGAGTACATTGACATGTAGTCACACACTTTTTTAAATCCTCTTTCAGGCTACTAAACTTTTACAAATATTACACCTCCATGGATTAAAAATCCAGCATTCAAAGTATAGGGATTGACCGTGGCCACAATGGGTTTCAGTATCCTGTCTTTCATAATTATTATTTTGTTGTGTTGTGGTTACCCTCTGGGACAAATAGACCGTAGACTGACCGGTGTCATCGTAAATTGTGGTTTTCCTTTGCAAAGAGGGATTAATAGTGGATTTACTTTATTTGATCAGGTTTAAATAGTCTGACTGTTTGTGTTTGTTGGCATGCTTCATCTATTTTTTGTTATTTTGACACATTTACAAATTTTAAAGTTGTTTTACTTATTTAAAAGTTGAAATAAACTGTAGTTTTCCTTTAATATGCGGGACTGGAGCAGTATAGGCGCAGTGTATCACTCTCTAGTACACACTAGTTTAGGAAGCAGACACCCTGTTGAAGGGCTTTAGATTATGCTGCTGTGGTTTTCCACTGCTTTGTTGGCTTAGGGCCAGTGAGGGGGCATGGCTCTTCAGGAAGATGTTTCACTGCGCAACTCTTGAGTCTCTTTACTATGGGATATACAAGGTGTTCATATGTCTCTGCTCCCACCCAGCAATCACCCTAATCCCTCTGTATGCACTGTAACATATATTCCCTTTCCTCACTTCTTGTCATGTCTAATCTCCAGTGAGTCCTACTTGCTTACCAGGTTGGTATTGTTTGGAAACCTGCAGAACATTACATTGGGTCGACAGTTTCAACTGCAATAAATCTTTACTTCCAACAGGATGGTGTAAATAGTCCTAACTGACAGATAAAGACAAACAAATAGAAATAGCTTCTTTTACACATTCACACAAAAGGTTAAAGAAAATTAAAATATAAAAGGAAAAATGCAATTGGCCAATGCACACGCATTCATGAGCATCACCGAGGGAAAGACAGTACTCCATATTGTTGTGGGGCCTGTGGCCAAGGAAAACTATGTGTTACCTTGGTTCTGTGTTAAATGTGTTGACCCAATGTTTTTCCTTCCTATGTTCAAATGTTTTACCCCGTCAGCTGAAAACAGCTTGATTGAGGTTAATTAAAGGTCAAGCCAATAATGCACTAGAGCGTTTGGGATCAATATGGAGATCGTGAGAGTAGGTTTGGGAATTTGACATGAGAGTAAAGGGGGAGGTAGGATTTGAGGGGAAATCATCATGGGCAAGGGTCGTCTGGAACAAGTTTCCCAGCAGCCTTATTGCACTTAGATGATCTCTCCTCCACAGAGTGGAAATGGACTCAAGATCATCTAGTAGCTTGGTGCAATAAAACCTTTGGCAAACGCGTCCCTGACTGTTTAAAACAGATCAAACTTGACAAAACACAGGCACAGCACGAGACAAATACACAATAGCCACAATACACAAACACAACACTGACACATCAAAGGAACCGGCAAAGACAGGCACAACCACAACGTCTACAGCAGAAACACCACAGTGGACAACACACACAAACACAGACTGAAGCACAGACACAACACAGACGGACAGTCAATTCCAATACTAATACACAGTCTGAAGCCATGCACAGACGGAAATAAAGCATGCAGACAATTACACCGATAAGAATAAAGAGGTCGTCCCACAAAACACACACATGATCCTCACACACTTCCTCCATTTCCCTCTCTCTCTCTCTCTCCCACACACACACACACGCACACACTGCATGTGTTTTGATTTGATCCTAAACACGAACACAGTGGTACAAATGACACAAGCATATTCTATATATCAGAAGAACCCACAGGAAAAATACTTCTGTTTTATATTATCACTACTGTGAACCTGTGTTGTGTGTAGTATTTTGTGTAGAAGCATACGCAGACGTGATAAAAACTTGTATCCAGTCGGTAATAATGAGTCAAATCTATATTTTGCCCGTGGACTCTTGCCATGTAATATGCTGCTTGAGAAAATTAATTTCAGAGAAATCACAACACTGAAATAGATGTGAATATAGAAATAGATACACACTAATGTTGTATAGAAATATGTGAGACTAAAAGAAAAGAAAACCACCAAATTAAAAAGTAAAAATCAGCAAGTTAGTACAATACGTCAAGCAAGGACGTGAACAAAGAAAAAGTTCCAGCCTGATCCCACGACACCTGACTGAATCAGCTCACAACACAACAGCAACACTAGAAAGTCAAAGGAACCAGAACTACAATACCATAAGCAACACACAACAAAAACAAGAGAGATAAAGATAAAAACAACAACAGCAGAGCAACAACAGTGACACAAACTTTAAGTGACAGATACAAGATGGTCATAAATACAGAATATATATATATATAAATATATACACATATAGATATATAGAAATAGGAAAAGCCAGATATACGTGTTGCAGATATTTACTTCATCATCAAAGTGCCATACTCCTTGGCCATCCGGCATCTCAGAGCTCACACTACTGTCCTGATCGATTAGCCAGCGATGCACGGCGTGGGCCTAAAAGGACATACGACATAAAGACAGAGCCCAGTTAATCGCAACAGTGAGCAGCAGAGGGACGGAGAGACAGAAGAGGAGAGGGAAGGGAGAGGTGGGGGAGAAAAGCGGACAGAAAACAATGGCAAGAAAATGAGAAGGATTCAAAGAGGAACAGGTGAACATTATATTGAGACACAGGTAGAAAACAAGGTGGAGGACGGGAGGGATAGGAGGAAGAGAGCAGGAAGAGGAACCACCCCATCCCACCCCATCCCATCCCACCTTGCTTGTACGAACCCTCCCTCCCAAAAAAACTCTCCCCGCGGGAAACAGTTTAGGTTGGGATGAATGGTATGTGTGTGATATGGCACGATATGGCACGACAAGGATATCACACATACAGTGATTAGCGCTGGGAAACGCCACACTGATGGCAATGAAGGAGGATCTGGTGTTGATGGTTTGTGGTTCACAGATGGATCAGCTGCAACCTGCACATTGGAGGGGGTCGGGATTCCTTTACAATCACGCTTGTGCAAGTGGCACCAGGACACAAAATGTAGTGTACTTACCAAGAATTCACATAAATGTGCAACCACATTTGTGCAGTACAAAAAACCACACATACAATATCTTTAACACAACAACACAGAGAGAGAAAAACATACAGTAAGGCCAAGTCTGGCCTCTGACTGAGATGCACAGAGAATCAGTGTAGATACTACTATATTTCAGCATTCTTTCATAGCAAAGGAACTTTCTTTACAATATGTATGCAGACTGCCAGATAGTGTGAAGAAAAAGCTAGAATGGTTCAAGCAGTAATTCATAAAAAACTCAACAAGCTCCACACAGTAACCAGATAACACCTGTTCCTTTCACCAAAAGAAGCACAAAGGTCGACTGCTCTTCTCAGACAAACAGACAGAGGGAGGATTGCAGATCAGTCCTGCTCACACTCCCTCTGTTGAGATTCAGATCAAACACATACTGTAGCCTGCTCTAGTCCCGGTCACCCTGAAACACACATACACACACACACAAAACAAACCCCATCTGTTACTCTTGACTGTTGTCGCGTCAGCACCAAAAACAACAGAGCGCAGCTCCTTTTGTGACGCTCACTGCCCCTTTGCGGCAGAAATACTTGTCAAGATTTACAGTGGGGTGAAATCGCAGAATGCAGGGAATTAATTACCCTGTCATGGCTGCTGCCATGCATTTACTATTTACGTTATGCCAGCAATTCTACGGTACCTAAGTGTTGTTTTTTTTAAGATGCAGTGATGCAGGCTGTCATATCATGACAGTGCAAAATTACATTTATTTTAGACTGAAGGGCCATTTAGCACACAACTGTTGACCGAAGGAGAAAAACTGTAGATTTACCTCTTTAACACAGAACACTATGAGAGAAATGTCTACATGTACAGGCATACAACCATTCATACCCACATATTCATGTAATGCTGTACTTTTAAGAACCTTCTACATATCCTTAAGGCAGGGACAATTCCTCATCTTTCTACGCTTGTGAGAACAAGTGATCCCCATAAGATCAGAGAAACACACACGAAGACCTTCTGTGTCAGATGTTCTGTATGTGAAGACAGATGCTGTAACTGCTAAACACATAGCAGGGAAGTAGAGGACAACACACAGAAACAGAAACAGTCACCTCAAGGGTACAGTGAATCAGAGGGTGACAGCAGAGGCCAAAGTCCTCTGCTGGGACACCTGGAAATAGACAAAACAGGCAGAAGGGGAACTACAATGTACAACCAGAAAGTACTATGCTACATCTGACTATTTTTTACTTTATAAGCATAACAGTGCACTTTGCATGACTTTCATCTGTGAGAAATATTTGCAGTATCAAACCCTCAGTAACACTGTCTGTGCATGTGGAGGGGAGCGAGTGTGTCTGTTTTTGTGTGGATGTGTGTACGTGATGCACAGCAGCGTCGTCCGCAGAGTTTGTGGCGAGTTACAGAGCGTGCCAGCTTAACAGAATAATTGGATTAAGTAGCAGACGGCTACTGATGACAGGCAGAGAAGGGTGAAGGGGTGGGGGAGGAAGAGGAGGAGGCGAAGGGGGAGAGAGGTGCTGATAAGTGAAACAGGCCATTTGCTGCTGAGCCTCTGAGAGCCTCAGGGCAGCGAGCAGACACGCAGAGGGAACTCAAACCGTTACGGTGTAGATTAGAGGGATAAAGGGATAACACTCGTAGTCTCTGGACAACTAACTAGCAGCCTCTTGATATTTGGGAATACTTTACATCAGAATCCAGGACAAGCATAAGACAACCAATATAAGTCATGTACAGCAGGAAAAAAAAAGGCAGAGCCACACTAGAAGATGCTACCTCTCCACATTTGCAGTTTATCCTTTACAGTAGCAGCTGCAGAGGCAGAACTGAGGATAAAACTAACGACAGGGGTCAAAAGAGAAATGAGTGCAAGTCAGAGGAAGGCTCAAATTAAAGAAAGAGGAGTGTGAGAAAGAGGAGTGGAAGAATGATTAGAGAGTAATTCACTGAGAAAGGGGCACTGATAGATGGGACATCATATATAGTTCCCTGGTGTTTCATTCGTCAAATCTGTTGTCATCTGTTGTTTGTTGAGAAACGGACCACAGTTTGATAAATACAACATTTAATACATCAGGTCAGACCAAAAGAGTTTACATAAAACCCACATTTCCATGTATTGTTTGCTACTGTAGCTGCATTAAAACCAACATACTGTATATAACCTATTTATTTTTCATCGGTCACACAAAAAGACACCGTTCCACATGAAGTTGTCCAAAACATCCGCTTTACATCATTTCACATTCACTAGAAACCCAGG